>NC_134411.1:38764132-39064132 GCF_038048845.1 Mixophyes fleayi | reverse complement strand
ATAGAACATCAAACATATACTGAACTGTCTAGGTAGTGGGAAAAAACATGGAAACACCTGGGTAAGTGAGGAACACCAAGCATATTGAAAGCTGAGGCTTCCGCTCATGTGTTAATTACGCAAATAATACTCCAGCATGCTCTGGGTCATACCTAAACATACTGGGTTCCCCATATTCCTATAATTATGGCTACATGTATTTGTTAATTGGTCGGTCGGAATGTTGGAGCAGAATCCTCGAGATGTCTAGTAGAGGTTGATACAATTATTTCCAGAAAGCATCTAACTTCAATTTCACCCCTTGAAGCCATAACGTTGAGGCTTATTTTTCTTAGATTTAAATGTTCGTGCGTGTGTGGGTGAATGAGGGCGAGTGTGAGAAAACAGAACAGTGAGACAGTCCAACGAAAATAGGGTGCGGACCTTTGTCAAGCTCCGAGTCCTGAATGTAAAGGGCGTTGTTTATTTTCAACTGGTCCATAAAAACAGATCTAGGTTTTGGATGGAAATTAAAGTTGGTTTTAATTGATTTTCTCTGCCCAAGACCGGAAAGGTGGGGTAGGAGGTTATAATTACCACTATTATATTGTTAAGTAATATTTCCTCATCTTCCTTTGTTACAATTTTTTTGGTATTGGGGATAATCTTCAAAATGATCTTCAAGAGTTGCCATAAATACAGATATTGCTGTCCGGACCCTATTGAAAACAGCAAGGGGTAAATGTATCAAACCGTCTAAAAAGAAAAAAATGGAGGTGTTGCCCATAGCAACCAATCAGAGTCTAGTTATCATTTTCTTGAATCTAGTAGATAAATGCTAGCTAGAATCTGATTGGTTGCTATGGGCAACACCTCCACTTCTTTTTAGACGGTTTGATCAATCTACCCGTTAAAGTGTCAAATAGACTTGGACTTTTGGTTTCATTTAGTAAAAAAAATAAAAAATAAGTTGTATAAATTAAAAATATATATATTTGTATATATTATAAAATAATTCACAATTGAAAAAATGCTTTATTGAAATAATAAAGCATTTTTTCATCGATTTTCTTCCGGGAAGGAACGATATGACCAGCTGGCGTCGTACATTGCTTTAATGTACGGAATCCTGGGTTTTCCATGGTCATTAACAAAGTTGTATTTAATGAATCAAAGTCCACAATTAACGCCCCGACTTCTGAAAGACTCTCTCTTATCTCATCCTCCATGTTCCACCCATTGTGACAGGTCAGCAAAGTCCATTTCTTCAGTGAAGAGACAGTTTCCTGCACTAATATCTGAGAGTGACCCGTATCCAGACGAGATCTGGGTGTGTCACACGTATTTCCACAGTGTATGACATCCTGTGTTCCCAGTGGAAACATCCGTCAAAATTTGCCACCCGCGGCGGGCGTGTCCTCTTATTTTATTTACAGACGGTTATCTAAACTGCACACAGGACATAGTAGAAATGCCAATCAGTACAAGGCGATTAAATGGTACTATACCGCGTTGATGCCAATCAGCCAATTTTATATATATATATATATATATATATATATATATATATATATATATATATATTATTGTTTAGAGTTAGGACCACCTATTAGCAAAAGCGCCGTGGAGTGGCGGGTAGCGTTTACATACATTTGCAAATGTGTGCAACTAAGACTTTTTGCATTTTTTACAGTAGAAATGGCAGGTCTTTTGATGGCTATAGCAGTGTGCTGGGGGAATTTTCTGTGTGTTTGTTCCTTTTAGGATAACCCACCCTTTCAAGCACCTGCTATGAGCCTATAAAATGATTGAGCAACTTCCACTTCTGTATTTGTCTGAGAGGTATGTTGGTGTCAGTAGCTGAGGGGGGAATACTGACGCTGTATTGCTGTTTGGAGGCTACTGGGGTACATTTTGGTAAGTTAGCCCTCAATTTAAAAACACATATATGTATGGCCCAAATATATGGGACTATCACTGTTTAGAGTTAGGACCACCCTATTAGCACAAGCGCCATGAAGTGGCGGGTGGCTTTAACATACATTTGCAAATGTGTGCAACTAAAACTTTTACATTTTTATCTACAGTAGAAATGACAGGTCTTTTGCTGGCTATAGCAGTGTGTTGGGGGACTTATCTGCAAGTTCATCAAGTTGCAGACCCCTTATGCTTTCTGCTAAGACGCAACATTATTTTCTACAGTGGAGGACATGTAGGAACTCTTAGGAGCTTTGGGCCGGAGGAAAGTCATTGAGTCGACCAGTTGGAGTTTGATTCAACTTGTAATTAATAAACAAGATGGCGATAAAAGACAGAACTTACTTCTCTATCAGCGGAGAGAGCGCCGGGGATGGCGGTAGACTGTTTCTGCCGCTGGGTGATTCCGCCTGGAGAGATAAGACAAACATCAGTTAAAATGAACATACTGAGCGAGGTCTTAGAAATAGGACTCACATACATTGCAGAAGACCTTCTCATCAAGAATTCCCTATCCTAGACTTCAGACTCTTGATACATCTGTATTAAAAGTGTATCAGCTAACAGTCCAGAATTTAATGAGACTGTTCTAGTTTTCAGGGGCTGAAATGCGTGGGGTTTACATGACTGACCGAATAAATAGAAGGTTGAGTGGATAAGGGCATTGGGGGTGTGGAAAGGGGGGTTTGAGTGCTGTGAAGCTTGCGGCTTCCCCTCCTCTGTTTCAGACTAGGAGTGTGGCTGTGACATCACAGCGCCACACTCTCAGCCGGAGGAGCAGATGTTAGCAGTTTCTCAGTTAAGAAATGCGCTGGGTGCGCTCAAGTCAATTCACCTAACTGAACAACCATCCCATTGTCAGCCAATGAGAAATGATGGTGTGTTTAAATAAAATCCTCTGCAAATGGCGGTCAGCTCAGAGGCGAAAAAAATTAGGTGTGCACCAAACGGGTCATAATGTTCATAAATTATTGGCATGGTCTGTGCCCTCTAGTGTTTTCAGTGCATTTACAGTACATTTAACAAACATGAGAGCCATCTCTAATAAGCAATAAAGAACAGTGACAGAACTACACAGGGTGCAGCCATTAAAATAAGAATTTCACACCACACTGCCCTCACACGCTGACCTCACACCACACGGACCTCACACACTGACCTCACACGCTGACCTCACACGCTGACCTCACACCACACTGACCTCACACACTGACCTCACACACTGACCTCACACACTGACCTCACACACTGACCTCACACCACACTGACCTCACACACTGACCTCACACGCTGACCTCACACCACACTGACCTCACACAACACTGACCTCACACCACACTGACCTCACACCACACTGACCTCACACCACACTGACCTCACACCACACTGACCTCACACCACACTGACCTCACACCACACTGACCTCACACTCTGAGCTCACACACTGACCTCACACCACACGGACCTCACACGCTGACCTCACACGCTGACCTCACACGCTGACCTCACACGCTGACCTCACACCACACTGACCTCACACCACACTGACCTCACACCACACTGACCTCACACCACACTGACCTCACACCACACTGACCTCACACTCTGAGCTCACACACTGACCTCACACCACACGGACCTCACACGCTGACCTCACACGCTGACCTCACACGCTGACCTCACACGCTGACCTCACACGCTGACCTCACACGCTGACCTCACACCACACTGACCTCACACCACACTGACCTCACACCACACTGACCTCACACCACACTGACCTCACACCACACTGACCTCACACCACACTGACCTCACACCACACTGACCTCACACCACACTGACCTCACACCACACTGACCTCACACACTGACCTGCGAGTTTCCAGTATTTAAAATCTACTTACAAGAGATGAGAGCGCGGGGATGGGTGAGGTGTTCGGGGACTGTCCCGGGATATTCAGTAAATTAAATTTTGGGACAACAGCGACGCTCACTCTTCTACGGGGCACGTTCTACAAAAACAAAAAACAAAAAAAAACAGCATTTTGGGTAACAGAGAAATGCACCTGATTTTAGTTTTTATACTATTTGCATTCATTTAAAAAAATCTAAGCATAAATCAATCATAAATATGTAAATATAAATAATAGTAGATCCCACTTCTATATTTAATGGGAGGTACGGTGGGGGTGGGGGAGGGGGGACAGAAAAACTCTGTCCAATCAGACGGTTAGTACACATCCCGTGCCCAGCTCTGGTCTTCAACATTGAGCGGCTGTTACTATGTAAAAATGTAATTATAGTGATTCCTGTACTGCTGAACTACTTTTGAGGGTTACTGAGAAATTGGTGGGTTGTTTCAAGGTGGGTAATCCCATTAATAGGAAACTTCTGGGCTGTGTTATTCCAACTTTATCATTTGCAAAACCTTGGAGGGGGAGGTTGGAGGGCTGACTAGATGAGCGCTGGTCACACCCTCCTATGTCTGGCCACACCCCTTCTGATGGCAAGATATTGCGCGGGCCCCTGCTTTCCACGGTGGGCCTCTTATAACTCGGTCCGACATTGGTTATTTTTAGTCTATGTAATAATACTAGTGTAACATGACATCAAATATATGTGTAAACCATAAATATATAAGACATCAACTCACATCATAAAAGGGGTGTGGTCCCATTACAATGGGGCCTGGTCATCTCCTCGGGGTGTGTCTAATACTTCTGAAGAGCAAGGCTACCCCTAACTCTCCTCCCCTTAAATCTCGCATGCGGTGCAGTGAGCGCACCAGTGGTAGATGTGCACCAAACTGGTCATAACCGTCAATAATGAGTCCTATTCATGCCATACCTTGCCGATGGTCAGCGACATAGAGCGGGAGGAGCGAGGCACGCCGTCGTCTGCAATGAAATCAAACAATGAGCCCTTTCATAAGATTTACCTTGTTTTCTAGACGATTATAACCGAGAGCTGTACATAGTAATTAGTACGACGCCACCTCATATAGAAGAATAGAAATTTAATGTAGCCTAATCTAAGATATGCCCAGAGTAGTGTGTAGACTTGTGAGCGAATACACCCTAAATTAGGGCACCCCACTGTAATGTAATGCACCCCACCAGCAGAAACAGGCGGTTGATCAAGACCAAATAGGCAATGAAGGAAAATAAAATAAAATAAAATTATCTTCAAACCGTTTCTATACTGCCATAAGTACATGGATTGTTGTCCTATGTGTTATACACCCTGCATATTCTTACTCTAAAAATCAGCTAGTAATCCGCAAGGCATGCTGGGGCTTGTAGGTTAAACAACTCGAGATCCACAGGTTGACTTAATTATCCATATCCTTAAAGAAGGATATATATGTTATTGGAGAATATTTTCCAAGGACAAAATATATTCTTATCTAAGGGAGACAAGTTCTGTCGGTAAGTCAACAGAGTAACAATCTATGCTCCCTAGTACATAACTCAGTATATTTGCCAAACAGCTGTTGGTGTCTTGGTCCATGTTTTGTAAAGTGGTGTTGTTGAATCATTTTTGCAACATATACACGAACTGTCACTTACTTGGAGCAAATAACAAACCCACTAACACAGCCTAGAACTCAACACCCTGGCGGCTCAGTGGTTAGCACTTCTGTCTCACAGCACTGGGGTCATGAGTTTGATTCCTGACCATGGCCTTATCTGTGAGGAGTTTGTAAGTTCTCCCCGTGTTTGCGTGGGTTTCCTCCAGGTGCTCCGGTTTCCTCCCACACTCCAAAACATACTAGTAGGTTAATTGGCTGCTATCAAAATTGACCCTAGTCTCTCTCTCTGTCTGTGTGTGTGTTAGGGAATTTAGACTGTAAGCACCAATGGGGCAGGGACTGATGTGAGTGAGTTCTCTGTACAGCGCTGCAGAATTAGTGGCGCTTTATTAATAAATGGTGATGATGATAAAGGTTTTTTCTGCAACTGAACCAAAATTGTCTCACAACATTTGAGATTTGTCTTAATCTATGGCACTAAAGTACTCCTCTAAAAGTAACACTTCTCATGTCGGAAATCAACAACAATTCTGTGTAAATGCATCCTGGAGAGTCGGAAAAAAGTAAATATTTATTTTATAATGACATAAGCTATCTGAGATGATCTAAGACAGATCTAGATCTAGACTGTCAATGTATCGCATGGCTCTGTGAGAAAAAGCAAGAACAATTTACTGACAAAAACTTATGACACCTCTGTAAATGTACGTCACACAAATTAAATGTTATATATAAAAATGGCATTAATTCCATTCAACTGTCAGAAAATAACCAGTTTTGGCGAATTGTTTACCAGATCCACTGTAATTCCGGCTAGAATTCTGGTTGGCGAGTTTTCTATATTCCATTAGTTCCGTGTGGTCCTTTTCATACGTCCTCTTCAAGTTCTCCACATACTGCATCATGACCTCTGTGGCCCTCGACATACGTTTTTCCTGGGACAAAGACGCACAACTGCTAAATAGACACATCTGTGTGATGGTGCACAATTAGGTACAGTGCAGACTGCGATGTACCTGTCGCACAGCTCCGACCATCTCTGCCCGGCTGGAGAGTCTGGTGGTTATACGGTGAAGGACAGCGATGTCCTCCAGTAACTTCTGGTACTCCTCCCGCTGCTCGCTATTTTGCCACAATGAGACTGAAGACTGAAAGGAAAGAGAAGAGCAAGTTGTCAGTTAATACATTGGTGTCAGCAGTGGGATAAAAGAGACAGGTTGGTAGAGTAAGTCCATCTTGTTACAATTATGTATCAGGAATATACAGTATTAATGGAGAATTTATCGGCTACATCTATTTGTATTACAAGTGTATAAAGTCCTATTGAACAGACACCTTGAACCAAAATAAGCTGATGTTATTTTTATATTTATGGGTTTTAATCTTGATCAAAGCGTGCAACCTGTGACTCTCCGCTATGTCATGCAAGATACGCTACGCAATCTGGCGAACGTCCCACTCTGCATTTGCCCCAAGTGCCTAATTGGTTGCTATAAGAAACACTACCTTTTTCTTATGTACCCGATTTTATAATAATAGGATTTTTGCAGGTAATTCATATTGCTTGCCATTAATTTAAAAAGAACATGCAGCCAAATATATTGGAGTAAAATGAAACTCCCTATTTATTTAGATATAACTCCTTACTAATTAACACATTCTTACCATGACTGCCGCCTTAAAGGTTTCTAACTCCTTTTCGTTATTCTCCTCGGTCAGGTTCCGCTCTCTCACCGCCTGGTTCAGCCGGGATTCCAACGTGTAGCTGTCATTCCGGTAGGCCAGGGAGAGCTGGACAAACACGTTCTGTAAAATTACAGATTTTTTTTACAAACTATTATCTTTGGCTGCTAATTCGACTCTCACACAGGACAGAAACCAAGATGGAAGTTTCCACGCCAAGGCGGACTCAGACACTTAGTTACCCAATAAAGATGTCTACCCGCGGGACTTATATAATCAGTTCAGTATTAGGCAGGTTCTCTGTATACTGGTATCTAGTATACTACCCATAAACTAAACAATCTGCCAATTACACTTTCTGCAGATCAACTGTGCAAACTGTGTTAAGCTGGCAAACTTCTATGCAATTATCGTGGAGATGACATTATTCACCACCGTACTCTACACTCTGAGATGCTGCTTCTATACTATAAGTGCGACCCGATGTCTGGACAGACTGAAAAATCCAAAGATTTCAGGCAGCACAAAACACAGACCCTGAAAATTAATGTTAAACATGCAATTATCACCATCCAAAAAGAAATGCAAAAATTTGGACAATTTGTGCCATGAAAGTTCTGTAACCACTGGGGAACCAGAAACACCCCCCTAATTAATGTGCAGAAAGTCTTTTGAATATTGCATTTGGCAGTGGAATGAAGTGTTATTACAGCCAGCCGACATCCCTACGTTCCCTGCGTAACGTCCAAATGTTCACACATCAGAAATAGCAGCATTTTGGGATGGGCTTACCCTATGTATGTGCTGTAATAGTGCAAAATATAACACAGTATAATACGTGCATAATAACAACTGGGGAAATACACCTGATATCCTATGGGACTACTGCAGAAGTAGCTGTTTAACTTGCCTGTGATTTCTGTATGACTCACCTCTATGTCCTTTTCACTCAGCGCCGGTGCACTGAAATGGAAAATATAATCTGAAGTGAACGTTATGTAATGTAATATAAACAAGAAATAGAGAAACAGGAAAAGGGAGATGATTGGAAGAAACAAGACATCCATGAAACAGAGATGAGTGACCCTGTCAGGTGTCAGCTCAGCTATGGAATAATCAGACCAATAATAGAGATACAGATCAATACCTGAACTGATGTATGATAGAGATAGGGGAATATCTAGTGGTGATAAGGAGACCCATGAGGACTGTGCAGGTGATTGGGTCACCGATTGCGTCCTATATAAGTTGACATTGTATTACTCTGTGATGATATTCTGTTCCATAATTGTATTGACAAGCATGAGAGCCTGGCTCATCATCATCATCAATATTTATTTATATAGCGCCAGCAAATTCCGTAGCGCTCAAACCTTCTACCAATATCCCAACCAACACTCAGCTTTCCCCGTGTGGTTCCACACCTTAGACTGCATGAGTCGCCAACTCAGGAACCCAAAGTCAGGTCACCAGTTGTTCCTTTAGTGGCTCCTGGGTACCAGACACCCTGTAACACCATTTGTTCCATACATGTGTGATGATGTCCTGTGCTTCAATACAACCCCAACTTTGTAGCTTTTCAAGACAATGTAGTTTGTGAACCATTGTAGCTACTGATAGGTAGCTATAATGTCACGGACTGTGGGTGAGGTTGCCTACTTGGGATGTAGACCCACTGCGCTGATAGTGGTTGACGTTGGCTCACATCGGGCATAGAGCCTGAGGGACGACTGGTGGCGGAGGTAAAGAAGCTAATGGGCTTTGCAGTGAGAACCGCCAAAGTTGTCCACACCAGCTAGTAGCTGACCGTGTACAAACAAGGCGACAATAGGATGAGACTCATAGGTAGTCAGGTCAAGGGTCAGAGACACCAAGTCAAGTTCCAGATCAAAAAATAAGCCAGGGCAGGTCAGGGTGTTGAGGAGAATGAGTGATGGGAACAGCAAACCATCACCCGTCACACCGGTGGCTTTTAACGGGTAATTAGATAATCACAGACAGCCGTACAGGATAGCTAAAATAACCTGTTTCTTAGGTATACTGATGTGCACCAAGTTTACTTATAAATCCAGCATCTGCTGACAACAACAGGAGCAATAGTGTCTTATGATATTAACCACCTGTAATAAAGGGAATATATTTTGTCCACCCCTCACACTCATTTCATGATTGCACCCCTATTACTAAGCTATATTCTCGCGTAGACGTTGCAGCGCTCAACTATCCATATAGTACATAAAGAAGACACAGCATTTATACTGAAATGAACTATAGGATTCAGAGTAATGATGAACTTAAAAACAAATTAAAAACTCTTACTCACATAATACGATACTACACATTAATGTCACAGTGGGCCTCAGTCATTAAGAAACGCCATCTGAATGCAACGTGCATTTTCAAAAAAAAAATTGCACGCAAGTTGCACAAACCTCCTCCGGTAATCAAAGAGAAACGTCTCTCAAGAAACATTTCCATTTAAATTTGTGTCTAAGTACGCTCTAGTTCTACGTTACTGCCCGTATGTAGACGGGACAGAACGTGCTGCAGAATACGCACAATGCATATGTGCAATATAAAATCAGAACGCATGGGAAAAAATACATTAACACCTCTCAATACTATACACATTAATAAAAACACATTAAAAAAAAGTTAATATTTTTTTTTTACATGCAATACATATATATATTAGGATGTTCTTAATGCTTCCCGTACATGAAATAAATTTTTTACAGTTTGTCTTAATTCCAAACCCTTGTTCGGGCATTCATTTGCGCCCGTCATCGCTATCAATTGCCACTTGCACCTGCCCCGTAGCTTGTTCAAGTGATACGGCTAAAAACCATGATGCCCACGGATTGAATCGGCCGTATGTGTGCGCTCTCCCCTTATTGTATATTGCCAATCCACAATCAGAAGTCTCATTTTCGCTCATGCGCAGAACGATTTTCCGCAAGATCCAGAACGTAAATGGACTTACGTTCCTTAATGAATCAGGCCCAGTATGTTCTGTTCACATGCACTATATCGTCCAGAAATTTTCTGCAGAACTTATGGACACTCTACTGTAATAATAAAACACATTTACAATTAATATTTTTCAGGGGAAAAGCTCCCTTGGTATTAATTGTTCAAATAATTTCAATGCCTGTAATTGGTTAATATTAGTATTGTCCTTTATTGAAAACCTACAATCTTATTTGGGAATATAATGGTTTATGATGATCCTATATGATTTGTTAAATCATTCTGCAAAATGAACTTTGCAAAGGTTAAATTTCTTACAGCAGAATATGCAAATACATGTACATGATAATAACTTTATTTCTCAGGATTGATTGGAAATAGAAGGATCCTGGCTGGCCAGACAATGCCACAATAACCTATGCTCTGTTCTATCATACGTTACCTGTTCTGAAGGCTTTTGTGAATGCGCAGTTTTCGTAACAAGATATCTGGGATATTGGGCATTACATCCGTTTCCCCCTTCGCCTCTTCTTCGTCGTCAGCGGACAGACACTGGACAGGAGACGGACCTGGGAGGAACAGAACCTGCAGTAACTGTTATGTCTCCCAAAATTAATTCTGCACCTACAATGCAGAAATCACAGACAGGGAAAGCGCATCTCCCATTTACAACCTGACCTCAGATTTCTCACCGTTTCAGGTGTTATACATTACTCTAAAGGCAACATGTAGCGTTTCAAAAGGGAACAAGAGGCTTCTCTGTATAAGTGATAATAATGTCTTCTCCTATAACATAAACATTCTGAGAGATTCGAAACCATGGATAATTGTTTAAGCCAATTAATGCTTTGTTCTGCAAATAGTTAAAATCAATATTATTGATTAATTGTATTTCCATAGACGATATCTGATTACATTTTAACATTTGGTGTTTTCTTTGCATAAACATAAGCAAAGGAAAGTTAATCTGCAGCCTCTGTCCTGGCAACAATAACCTTGACATAGACCATGACCTTGAAATAACATGAAACTGACTCAAAATAAATGTGACTAAGCCACAACTGTGTCTACTGTCTACTCTGTATCACCTGGTATTTAAGAAACAAGTGAAAGAAAACCTGTTATCTCCATTGAGTTTTTGCCCGTGCCGCTTCGTATCCCAGGAATAAGAGCAGGTCTTGTCTAGAGCTCCCTGTCATCGAGAAACCCACACCAACCACAGCAGGACATGACTAAGCCGTCCATCATTCCTTCTGACTTCTTATCATTGGGTAGCAGGCGTCTACTCTACATTCTACTTATACAGCATGGAAACCTCAATTGAGAAATATTAAATATGAAGTATTCCAGCTATTGGTCACCACTTGAATATAGATTGTCAGCTGGAATATTGGGTCAACATGATGGACTCTCAAACAAAACAAGTTCTAAACCTAGCGGTGGACAGTATGAAAGGCTTCAGGGGCCTTTCATACGACTCTTGATTCTTCATTGAGCGTTTAGAATAGATCTGTAGAGGAATTTTAATTCATGAAGCATTGCCCCGGAGAAAAACAGAGGTCGTCACCCCCAAAACAAAGAGCCTAGAAGGACAATTTTGCCAGGAGAGTCACAAGGCCAATCTCTTGAGGACCTCCTGGAGCTCTTGGAACTGTTTGGTATCCACCAGGTTTCTAGAATAGAACATTACCAAGCACACCAATGTTTTCATTAGTAATAGTTAAGTCCACCCAACCATAGGAGATAGAATCGGAGAGACCACGATAATTATACAACAACAGATATGTATCCAAGACCAACTCTGGAACACATCTTGGTTTGCGTGATGGGAAAACCAGTCACACGGGAATTAAATTAAATATGAACTAACGGTAGTTGACCTTGACACCGCCACAGTCTTAGTCAACGACAGTGGAATTTCCACCCTTCCTTTTGTGCTTTCTTTAGTGACCGTATCAATCCCGGGGGCATCGCTCTTTCCTTTGCGATGGATAATTTATAAGAACACATTGGATACCTCCCATGGCATACCTCTTTCCTGTTCTGCCGCCTCACTGAGGTCTGGGAGCTTCTGTCCTGTGAGGTTCTGGCTTCTCAGCAGCTTATGTTCCTGAACAGGAAAATATATTTGTGAGTGATAGTGTTTAATATAAATTTATATATCCGGAGAAGAAACAATAATTAACTCGTCTTCCACATGCTTCCACCTCTCCTGCCAGCAAGGAAGAAGAACTTTTAAATGGACTAAAGTGTTTAAATTTGATAGCAAAGAATATGATACATGTCAGATAATTGTCCCGGAGTAATAGTGTGACTAGAGAGGATTTGATTCTGGGATATTGAGATATACAGAGGGTGTTTATTATTACTACACTCTCTTATATCCCTATTCTGCTAAATCCACACATTCCGAGCACAAGAAGATGGCACGAACATGTGGGAATGATGACATTCTGCCTATGAGTATTATTATGTATCCTATGTCCTATCCCCAGGACTTCAGCTGATGATTCCACTATGTGATCCTCACAGGTTGTTCGTATCAATTCAGGAAGGAAAGTCTCTGGAAAGAGGATACTCTCATGTCAGCTATTTCATTCCTGAGTATTCCCCGTCCTCTGACACGACGATTAATCAGCGTTTTCCTGTTTACACACCGAGGATTAGGTCTCAATGACCAGGTTTAGGAAAGCTTTGAAATTTGGGATTTGGAGCTCGTTTCACCCACTTCAACTCTTTCTTTTTCCAGCGGTATTATTATGTCTGGAAACTGTTTTTGTCCCTGACAACCAATATATTTATGTAATACTTGGAGCCAGAACACCAAACGCGATACAAACACCTTTCAGTACATTACATGTCATCGTAAAGGCAAACGCAATATAAACATGGGAGCACGTTTATTATTTCACACCTGGTTAGTTAAACCACGCTCAGGATTTACCTGGATACATTTTATAACTGATAAGTACTTTATAATTTCCCAGAGTAGCAGTTTAACAGCCAAGAACCTGATATTTACTTATTATTTATACAGATTTTCTGCATGTTGCTATGGCGGTATCCATCTATATCTGTGCCTGTTTAGCCACAGTATTTTTCTTGTGCCAGCTAGAACCATACCTGGCAACCTAGAACCCCTTATTTTAGGAAATATTTACCATTTGCCTGTTAACTTCCACTAATGGCTAATTTTTGTGTGCGCCATGATACACCTTTACCACAGTGAATCACGGGGCACCATAGCATTACCTGTGTAGGAGCCTGTCGATGATGCTGAAAAGCACAGAGACGGGGCCTCATCTGAGCAAGCGCGGTCTGGCACATTCGCCCACTGCGCAGAAGAGGCTTCCATTCTGCTCTCTTAATATTGCTGTGGGAGCTTTGGTGGGAGGATGTCGAGGCCTGGGGGGTGGGGTGGAGCCGGTATTACCCCTGTACCCATGGTGTTCCACCACTGTCCATATCTATGACTCTCACCAGCTCCCGCAGGACTCCATCCATCACCCACTTCTAACACCAGATGTATATCTATATCTTCAGGGGACACACGTTAAATGTTTGCTGCCTTTTGTTTATGTGCATTCTACACCCAGCAAATAGCTTTCTGAATTTGTAATTGTATTATATTGTGCATCTTTTTTATTTATATGTGTTTTATCAGCTATCTCATTAAAGAAGGAATATATGGAGGGTGGAAATCTGTCGCCTAAGTGAACAGATCATTAAACAGTATATTGACCTATGAGTATTTAACCAAACTGGTGAAAAGACCTCAGTGTCTAATCCTGGATTATTCTGTGACAGCAAGATCACTAGGAAGGGGTGCTGAGGGCAGAGATTATTATGGTCAGTTGTCACATTTGAGGTTCATTTGTTGGACCTGCTGTCTGTGGGGTTTCCCATAACATTACACTAACAGGTGAGAATACAGGACCTGCCATCTGGATGGTTTCCCATAACATTACACTAACAGGTGAGAATACAGGACCTGCTCTCTGTGTGGTTTCCCATAACATTACACTAACAGGTGAGAATACAGGACCTACCATCTGAATGGTTTCCCATAACATTACACTAACAGGTGAGAATACAGGACCTACCTACTGTATGGTTTCCTATAACATTACACTAACAGGTGAGAATACAGGACCTACCTTCTGTGTAATATCCCATAACATTACACTAACAGGTGAGAATACAGGACCTATCTTCTGTGTAATATCCCATAACATTACACTAACAGGTGAGAATACAGGACCTGCCATCTGGATGGTTTCCCATAACATTACACTAACAGGTGAGAATACAGGACCTGCTCTCTGTGTGGTTTCCCATAACATTACACTAACAGGTGAGAATACAGGACCTACCTACTGTATGGTTTCCTATAACATTACACTAACAGGTGAGAATACAGGACCTACCTTCTGTGTAATATCCCATAACATTACACTAACAGGTGAGAATACAGGACCTATCTTCTGTGTAATATCCCATAACATTACACTAACAGGTGAGAATACAGGACCTGCCATCTGGATGGTTTCCCATAACATTTCATTAACAGGTGAGAATACAGGACTTCCATTATTTGTGGTTTCCCATAACATTACACTAACAGGTGAGAAGACCGTAATCTGCCTTCTGTTGGTTTCCTATAACATTACACTAACCGGTGAGAATACAGGACCTGCCGTCTGTGTGGTTTCCCATAACATTACACTAACAGGTGAGAATACAGCACCTGCCGTCTGTGTGGTTTCCCATAACATTTCACTGACAGGTGATAATACAGGACTTCCTTTATTCGTGGTTTCCCATAACATTACACTAACCGGTGAGAAGACAGTAATCTGCCTTCTGTGTGGTTTCCCATAACATTACACTAACCGGTGAGAAGACCGTAATCTGCCTTCTGTGTGGTTTCCCATAACATTACACTAACCGGTGAGAAGACCGTAATCTGCCTTCTGTGTGGTATCCCATAACATTACACTAACAGGTGAGAATACAGTACCTACCTTCTGCGTAGTTTGCCACTGGTTTGTTTAGTTATATAATATTACAATTTATATCTCTGTGACACTCAATACAAAGTTCAACACATCTTTCCCGCATTTCCCCTGGAATAGCTGTGTCATCCATTCTCTAACACGCTCCATCCTGTGGAATATTCCATGCACTGTGCTTGTATGTGAGAGGAGAGCCCCCTAGTGGCCATCATGGGAATCTATCACTGGTCACATCTGCCCTTACGTCTGGAGACTTATAATCATCTACCTGCTAATTAAACAATGTCTATTTGTAATAATTATCCGATATTATAGTAGTGATGGTGTATACCAGGCGTTGGCTCTGTACCTTGCAGACCAAGCTGAGACTTATAGTTCCACAACTGTTGAAGAGCTAAATATTGCCTAAACCTGGTACATACCATTTACAATATCTGACCGATATCTAATTATTGATCTGGGTCTTCTTTGCTATTGATCTGTAGCAAAACCGTGCAAAATGTGGTTTACAAATCCTTAAGGTGACAGTAACGCAAATAATTTTTGTGCAGTTAAAAGCTACTTGTTTATACAGCATTACTTTACATTCCCAAAGATTGCATGTTTACAAATTGGTAAACACTTGTTTTCATCCTGAAACCTTCATCCTGTATTGTTCATGTTCACACAAATATTCCATTCGTTGTAAATTTCATCACAAACAGAAATCATTTCAACTTGATGCGCTGAGATATCACAGCTCAGGTACACATATGGATCGCCAACAATTAGGTTACACTGCAAATATAAAGCTACTTTTACATATATTTTTACAAAAAGGATACTAGCTGAAAAATATTATATGCTTAATATAGGAAATACTACACATCATAATCAGTTAACATTGCCCCATTAAATAGGTAAAGTCTAAATGCTAGCCTCATCGAGAAGCTAGCGAAATAAAGCATTGTCCCAAATAATGTATCTAGTATTTCAATGTTTCATATGCAAATATGTGGAAAGTTATGGGGGTAAATGTATCATACCCCGGTTTTTTCAACTCGCCGGGAATCGGCGAGCTGACAGCTAAAATTTAAAGCGGCGCAGGCTTGTAAAGGCAGCGCTTGCCTTTACAAGCCAGAGCCGCTTTAAATTTTAGCTGTCAACTCGCCTATTCCCGGCGAGTTGTAAAAAAAACGGGGTATGATACATTTACCCCAAGGCCTGTTTGGTGAATGTCATATTATATTTCTATCATGATCTAAAAGCAAAATATCTAATTTATAAGAATTCCTAAATAGCAGTTGTTTGGAACATAAAAGCTGTATTGATACCAATTATCATTCACACAGATCTTCTTTCAGTGACCTCACAGGGAAGGGGGAGTATAAGCAGAAGAGAATGCTTAAAATGTAATATTGATTTGGAAATGGTTCAGTCTAAAGGGGATCAATCAGATACTGAATTCTGTTCATGTTTCAGACTTCCACAGTAGCAGTTACATGAAAAATGTTTTTTGGTTTCTGTTTAACTCCTGTTTATTTTAAGAAAGTTGTTTGTATTTTTGTTACTGTATGTCATTTTAAAAAAATATTTTTACACATTAAGTATTGTGACTTTCTCTGTCATGTTAAACTCCATTTAATAATATTTTGCATGTGTGTTTTTAAAGGATTCACATATTAAATAATTTCAGTGATTTATAAATGCTACATAGCTATATAGAGGGAATTGTTTTTGGTTTACAATTACACTGATTAAAGTTAGTACTTTGTTTCGAGATAGGTCAGAAAGTTACTGAAGACTTCTGCAAAGTGTCAGCTTTGGAAATAAATCTTAATGGTGGCAGAACTTGGGAGATAACCCACGGATCTACTTAGGACAACACCAAATGAGGCACTATTACATCCCTTGTCTGATTTATGGTACGTTAATGCCCCATGAGTACCCCTGTACATTGATTTTATAGAAATAAGACGTACAGCCTACTTGCTTGTTTCGCTGCTTTACCAACTAATAATGTTATTTGGTTATATGTTAGCACCATTCCATAGTGATGTACAACTGGATAAAACAGGGTGCCCGATTGATACACAATGACCATTGTAAAGAATGGAAGGTCCATGGCAAGGAAATGTAAGATCTAAGAGATCCGAGACTGCAGTTTTGGTTGTGTAGTTGGTGCATAGAGTCGATGTCAGAGTACCAGATATAGGACAACCTGTCTCAGGATTTGGCCTTTGAAGTTGGGCCAGCTGAAAAGTTTGTGACTGGTGAGTTTAAGGAATTGTGAGGAACAGAGGGGAAAGTATATCAGACACATTTTGGCCTTCTGAGAATGTTTAAAGACATGTTGGATAAAGGAGGACGCAGGGGAGCAGTCGGGCGGTTGGGGATGAATTGGTGCTGCCCTTATTTCAGGCCATAGGCAAACCGAGAGGGGGGGGTTACTAGTGCCTGAAAACCCCCCTTCAAGCCTGAGCACTGTATAATTGAGGTGGCTGGACCCTGCTCCCACTTCACACGGCTCTGTTTGAAAAGGGAGAGCTGTGTGCACCTAACAGTAGTGCACGCAGCATTGCCCATGTATATTATGGGGATAGGAAGAGTTGGAGAGCAGCCAAGCACTGTCTAAAATTATAGCCACGCCCCCCATGCCTGCTGGTCACGCCCACTGGTGGCGTGGTGCGGAAACCCCCCCTCTACAAATCCTGCGTTTGCCCCTGCAGGAATAAGATATTTTAATTTCCTTTTTTGAATACATTGAGAAACATTTATTGATGCCCTGGAAATGTCCCATATCTCTGGAAAGTGCGTAAATTAAGCATTTATACAAATAAAAAAAACTTAATGAAATAAAAAGGCACCATAGTGCTACATTTACGGCTTTCTACCAAACTCCTCGGTATTGCATAACATTCCGCTAACCAGGAGCTGGCAGACAATGCTTCAGTATTATAAGTGATGTGTATTACAGCAATGTTTTTTTTAACCATGCAAAGTAGAGATGTGTGTTTGATTCAGGTCAAACTTTCAATTATATCCAACCTCCTAGATCATTTATACACCTCACCCAGCTAAATGGATTCTGCAGATAACCAGGGATTTCTTTGGGATTATCTTACAGATATAAGGAACCCTAAAAACCAGTCCATGCACATTTGGTAACTCCGAATCTAGCGGTGCAACGCGGCAGAGGTACTTGCAAGAAATCATGGTTACAACTACCACATGTGATAAAAATGATCCAGATGAAGCCACTACAATAGGTACAAATATAGTTATCTTACCTCTCTCAGCTTGGTCAGTTTCTGAAGCCGTACTGGTTGAATATGAAAATCCTTGAGCTCTGTAAATTTTGATGTTTTATTGCTACATTTATGTTGGTTAGAAAGCAAGTCATTTTCAGGTAATTCCAAACTAGATTTATTCTTCTGCTCGGGTGCTACACTGTCCCAAGAAAGAGCTCTTAATAACGGAGGCCGGTTCCCAGCACCCAGAAGTTCAACTCGAGAAACAAATTTGGAATCCACAGGAGCTGGAGGAGGACCTTGTACATGAAGAGCCACATTAGATACAGCTGGAACTTGTAAGTGGCTCCCTTGTGACAAGTCAGTTTCTTTGGGCTTCTTCAGAATTGACTTCCCAAACTCTTGTTCTGGACTATTTATGGTCTTACAGATCGGACTATTTGTGGTCTTACAAGTGTCCGAGGGTCCAGCTTTGTGCATATTGGTCATGTGCTTAAGAGGGTCAAAGTTTTCCTTCTGCTCCAAAAGGGTCTCTTTGGAGGCTGCCACAAAGCTGTGGGGACGAGGGGTTAGTCTTCCTTGAGAAATCTTTCTCTGGTCATTCTGCTTTCGATCTGTTAATCCCTTTGTGACATTCTAGAATGATGGAAAAAAACAATCACTGGTTAAGAGACCGAACATTTATAAAAATGGCATCTAAAAAAACCCAGGCACAAATCACTTTTGCTCTTTAAATTTAAATATCTACAGCAGTGTGTGTGTGTGGGGGGGGGGGGGGGGTGTCTGTGTGTGTGTGTGTGTGTGTGTGTGTGTGTGTGTGTGTGTGTGTGTGTTTTTGCGTTTTCCTAGTTTGCAATGTTTTGCAGCAATTCTCCCCTGGTTTACCATGATTGCACCAAAGTTTATTTTAGGGCATGTTTAAACCAGAGCTGTAATGAAAGATCCTCTATCATTTATATTGAATAAATTATTATATATAATGAATTATTGGTCATTTATACCAAGGTGCTAAAAAACCCGTTATTGTATCATTATCATTAAGTAATGTTAGCGAATAGTTAGGTTGGCTTGTAAACTATATATTAAGAGTAGCACACAGCAAATCTATATAATCATGATGAAGAAGCATTTTTAATGAATGTTACTTTTGAATGTAAATAACGATTATTTTAACAAACTATTCCCTAAAACATTTGTCTATTGTGTTGGCGATGTTACCACGCTAAGTACATTTCTAACATGAATTTGATGTCGGAAACACATTCTTATTTGTTATGTCCAATCATAAAATGAGCCCCTAAGACCTCATCTTGGGTTACATCCTATATATTATATTAAGATACTAGATGAGTTCTGTGGAATGCGTAGAACTATTTTTCCAATGGTTACGGTCCCTTCTCAAGCCTGGTTTTGTGTTACGTCTCCTTACCTGTAATAAGGCTGCAGTTCCAGGGCATGCGTTAGGATAGGACTCAGTTCCTGTACAAAGAAAGTGTAGATGTTATTATTAGACAATTTGCTATTTTAATTAAAATGCTTTAAAACATCATTACAGCATTGTAATGGTGTTTAAAGCATATAGGTCCGTGTAGGACCTGCATATAATGAGGTACTCTTGATGTTGGGATGCAGGCTTAACTGTTTTGATCAAAATATGAACTAATACCTCATGTTTTCCATTTTGCTAGACACACACAGATATGCAGTGTAAAGGATAAGCGCTGACAACTGTCTTTTTGTTCTGTATACATATGTGGGCATTTATATTGCCACGCAGCTGAACCACATACAATATAGGATATACTGAGCGCAGGCTTATTGCCAAGCAGCCGGAACCATATATAATGTGGGATATACCGAACGTGGGCTTGTTTTTTCTCTGGTTTTGTTATTTTAGTTAGTTAATAAGCAAATACATTAGCAGCAAGTAGCAGAAATGTATTAAGAAAATATAGGGGTAAACTCAATTCCCCACGAAGAGCCGGTGATGTCCGGCTGAGCTTATCTCTACCCAAACATTACTGAATTTCCCGCACACGCCTATCGTGTGTGAAGAAAAATAAGTGACGATATATCACCGCGGGAGGGGCTTCACAAACATTGTGGAGGCCCTCTACACTCTACAGCACATCAGATTAATTGAATTCACCCCATAGAGTGAAGGTTAAGAATGAGACTGCTCGCTGGTGTCCCCAACAACCAGCTAGCCTTAGAAGCGATGAAAAATGACGTGGAGAATATAATCCAAAAATATTAATAAAGCCGTGCTGAAATTACTCTAACGATAAGTAAAAACATCTAATATAATCTAGCAATTATTAAAAAATTACATTAAAAAATATAATTCCTCTAAAAAATAGCGAGACGAAGTTAAAATGTAATCATAAATTACATTTATTAGTTTAAAATTATTAACAAGAACAGTACAACCAATGATCTTTGCTATAAGCTGCATAACAACTTTCAGTTGATTCACAATAGGATTGGCTCTATATTGTCGGCCAAGCAACAAATATACAACGAGCAATTCTCTTGTTAGGAATCTGTAATGTGTCCCAAAATAATATGGAAAGAATAGTCATTAAATAAAGCATAAAGGAGTAACGTTGTGCCTTTGAGGAAACGAATGGAAGTGGAGAAACGCGTCAGAAAAAAACAACTGGTTCGTATATGTTATAATGTTGTAATCGCAGGATACAGCGGCATAAGATCAATCTATACTACTAATGATATTGTAATCAACAGTGCACAGATGATCATGATATAATTATAGGTTATAAAATAGTTTTTGGTGATACTGTTCTTGCTAATGATTTTAGCTGAATAAATTTAGTGATACAATATTAATTGGGTTTTTTTTAACATATTTTTAGAGTAATTTCAGTGCTGCCTTAGTAATATGTTTATTTTATCTTAGCTGGTAGGTTTAGAAGAATCATCTGATATATTTGTTCCTGATTCGTGGAGAACATATGCTGGATTACACCAAATTGATTCTGTTTGCCAGCCTGCAGTGTGAATGTGTATTTATGTGTGCGCAAATGTACGTGGGTGTATTTCTGTGTGTATATAAGTGTGTGTTTGTGTATACATAACTCCCCACAATCTATGTATGGGAATCAAGACACAGTAATGTCCCCTCTGAAAAGATTTCAAACATTATTAGTGTTATAATAATTATACATAACACAATGACAAGTGAGGAAAGAAGATGTAGACCAGTCAGATCAGATTGTATCAATCATGCACCAGGTAGGGTTGAAAAAGCCAGAGGATCATAACATGGGCTGTAGAGACTGTACAGCGAGATATCAGGAACTTCAAGAATTTCTTCACAAACTCTGTTCAGAAGGTAATGTAATAAGTAGATGGCCTTCTTACCTACAGCTGACACCGACTTCCTGAAATAACTAAGGTATATTAAGCAGCTTCTAGCATTCAGTCAACGCCAGATTATTGTGTCCTTGGTACTTTAATCCAGCTTGTGCCAGCTGTATGTTGGAATTCCTGTTGCTAACCACAGCTTGTTTACAAACCACTCTGTAGTCTGGAATCCTGACCTCTGCTCGTTGGTTGACCACAATCTTCTGCTGTTCTTTACATAGCATCCATCCTTCAGAGTCTCACTGCCTCTCCGACCTCTCGCAGCTGTATCCGGCACGTCGAGAGAACATGACAAAATAATAAGGTCCGCATGGACTTTAAGGGAGCCTCCACAGCAACCTCTGTTTTAGATTAAGAAATTCTGCAAGTCAGTGAAGAAATGCGGACACAAATAAATCAATTTTAGGCCCACTTGTCTCATTTGCTAATGACTGAGCCTCAAGTCTCGATTTCCAGAGAGCTATGGCCGACTCGGTGCATGGAAAATGTGACCCTAACACACTTACGCCAAAGGTGAATGCTCAATGCTGGAATATAAATCAGGATTCAGGAATTAGGTACATGACACTTAGTGGGATTCTGTAGCTGAATGACATCAGTTTCGATTTGGGCTGAATGAGGAAATTAAGGATGAACTTGCTCATATCTGGAAGAATTATTTGTTAGATGCATTTTAATTGCTCTCAGAGCTAATGATCCCCACCCAGATCAGTCTGTCATTGTTTTTCACTAGGTTTAATTTTCACATTACTTAATGACTTGTTTCCCAGAACATTAAGACTGAGGCTTACCCAACGGTTAGAATGAGAGTCATCACATGTTCAGGAAACCATCCTGCCAGCAGAACTCTGTTGGCAACACTTACTAGAAAATCTTTCACCACAGGTTGGCACCAGCTACTAAGCTGGATCCTTCAACTCCTGCCCAACAGTATCCAAATATTTGAACCCTAGCAGATGTTTGTCTTCAATTCAATTGAAAACTGTATTTGCCATCAGAAGACTAATTCGGACACAATGTCACAACACAAGAATGGCAGAACACCTGGAAGTCGACAAATCTTTAGAACTTGTAAATCGGTAACATTGGTGGCCAACTATGAAAGATTCAATTTGGCATTATTTAGTTACTGTGACAAGGCCGCTCATTTTCACTCAACGATTTCTCCTTCAACCACTTTCTATGCCTAAAGGAACCTGGAGATGTGTCTCAATGCATTTTATTATGGAGCTCCAACAGTTGGAAATGTTTCAAGTATATTTATGTGCTAGTTATTATTATTATTATTATCATTTATTTGTTAGGCGCCACAAGGTATCCGCAGCGCCGCACACAGTACTAACAGTAGACTATACAGAGTGAAACCATACAGAACAATGAACAAAAAGTACCAATACTTCAGAAACTCCGGCCAGTCATATGCAGTAAAGACGGAGCGGAAGAACAGGTATGGAGACAGGAGGGGAGGGGGCCCTGCTCATACGAGCTTACATCCTAAGGGAGGGTAAACAGACCAGGCACAAGAGGAGTCAGTTGAGGCAAGAGGAGAGAAGGGAGGACGAGCAAAAGGGAGGAGATGGGGGTTAAGTAGATGGTTGGTAGGCTTTGAGGAAGAGGTGAGTTTTGAGTGCACGTTTAAAGGAGCACAGAGTAGGAGAGAGACGGATGGAACGAGGGAGGTCGTTCCAGAGAAAGGGGGCTGCATGGGTTGATCAATTCCTCAAGCATGCACATTTTTGTCATTGGAAGGATCCCTGACAGCCCATCAAAGATATTTGTGAAAGAAGTGTTTTGATCAAAAGTTCATCCTGAAGAAGCAGTGTAAGAAAGAGGGGTTCATTTCACGGCCCAATTCTGGGGATCTTTTCATAAGTCCTTCTGTTCACTGCATATCAGCTGGAAACGATTGGGCAGAATGAGTTGGATAACCAGGTACTGGAGCTGTACAGTTCAAAGCCTCACATTGTTGTAGGTGAATTTAGCTGATAATTCATTTACAACTCAATCATTAGTCAAGAGGGTTTGTTCTTTTTTCACCCATCAGGTTTAAGACTCTTGTAATCCAAAATTGACAAAGATATTTTCTCACCAAGGACTCAAGAAATTGGACACACCGATCAGACATTTCCCATAGAACTTGAGGGTTTGCCAATACCTAGTTGCCCTCAGGTTTTGTCTAGTGTTGTATTGGAATAGTAAGGTTACAGTTAGTGAGCAACACATGGGCGAGAGGGGTCATACGTGATGGGTCAGATGATAACTGGCAGGATAGTACAAATTGACCAGGCAGAAGTCAAGGCCTATAAACAGGCAAAGAGCAAGACAGGCGACAAAGTTCAATGATCAGGAACAAAGCAAGGCTCAGTAACAATAGGCTCAGTAACAATAGGCTCAGTAACAATAGGCTCAGTAACAATAGCTACACAATCTTTATCCTAATAAAGTTTGGGATTTGCAGAACTCCGTAAATACAAGTGAAGATACAATTTTGCCCAGTGGAGAGAGACTGATTTGTCCATGGTAGATTACTAGTCCACTTAAAGTGCATGCCAATCCCTTTGGAGAAACTAACAACATCTTCAGCAGATTGGGAGCGTTTTATTCAGCTTTATCTGTGATTCCGTAATAAAAAAAACATGTAAGATGCACTCCATTTGATGTGCAGTGTGTAACCAACCTTTAAAAGAGTTTCTACTTAGCTTCTAGCATTCTAGAAAGACAAGTGGTTCCTTTTTTTTTAGTTACTTAACCAAGGTGATTCTAGGGTCCAAATAAAACCTAATAAAATAGTATATTCTAATCTCAACCTTAACCCAAACCCTAAAGTCCTAATTCAGAACCTACTTAACCTTAAACTTTAGACTCAATAGACCAAACTCTAATCAAAGTCCTAACCATCATCATTATCATCATCATTTATTTATATAGCGCCAGCAGATTCCGTAGCGCTGGGTAATACATACAGAGAGGTAAGAGAGCCCTGCTCGCAAGCTTACAATCTATGGGATAACCATAAACCAAGCTCATTATTTATCAACCTCAAAACTATCATTAAGGCTGGGTACACACTATACAAAATTTCTCCCGATGTGATATCATTAACGATTTCACCAACAACTGAAAAAATACAAAAAAAAGCCCTGATCAGCAGCTGATTCCTGTGTACACACTATACACGTTTTAAACGATTTACCTTCAGATCTGTAATCTTCATCAGTCATAACCATCTGCTGAAAAGATGGTGACACATTCCATAGAGATCTATGGACACTGCCGGCTGTGAGTGCAGACACACTGCAGAATGGGAACAACATTGTTCCATCGTTGAACAACATTTTTAGTCCGGTTTAAAATTCAAATGAAACAATACGATGAGTTTTGGAGCGATAATCATTCATTGTTGGAGCTTACACACTTATGTGATATTGGGCCGAACGGTGGTTTATAATTTGATTGGCACGATAATTAGCTGAAAGCACTGCAGTGTGTACCCAGCCTAACTCTGACACAGCTCGATCACATCTCCCCAGCACAGGAAGGTTTCATGCATACAGGGCAACTTACTGTAGTATATGGAACTGTATTCCCCTCCTGGGTATCTAACGGTACTAGCAGGAACTGAGCCTTGCAGGGTCTCAAACCCTGGATTCTGTGTTTTAGGCCGGTTGCCTTGTTTCCCTGTCTGAGACTATTTTAGACTACTCCCAGAGGCAATAAATTACTTAATGAGCTTCACCTGTTCTCAATCAGTGACCAATCAGAGGAAGCACAGGGCTATTTAAACCCGAATTCCTGTATTCCTTATTATTGTGGATATATGTAATCTTTCTACTGCTTCTATTGTTACTGACTCGGCCTGTCCTTGACTTCGTCTCTGTTTGATTTCCATTGTACTGACTTTGGTTAGTTTAACTTCTGCCTTCACTGACCTCGGCTTGTTCCTGATCTGTTCCGTTGCTCTGGCAACTGGACTCATCTGATACCAGGGGGGTAAATATATCAAGCTGAGAGATTATGCAGGGATTGAAAAGTGTAGTTGTTGCCTATAGCAACCAACAAGATACTATCATCTTGTAGAATGCACTAAATAAATAACTAGAATCTAATTGGTTCCTATAGGAAACATCTCCATTTACATTTACCCCCAGATGGACATCTACATTAATCTACATCCCTCCTTTAGCGACATCTATATGCCCTGTGACATTGACCGGTCATACACGAACCCCTCACACAGTATTATTTGCAGTGGAAGCATCACCTGACAGACGCTGTTTTTGTGATATGGATACAAGTTACCCTTCATGTTTTGACAATTGCCCGACTAATTTGATCTTGGACCTATTCATGTTTTATAACGAGCTGCACATACCCAGTGACTGATCCTGTTACGGTCATCTCTTCCTACTGCACTTTGTTCTCTCTTTTCCAAATAACTGAGCAGTCAGTCGGGCTGGTCTAGATACCAAATATAGTCACGATGAAGCTGGTCCTTCTCTGACTGACACTCTGATCGCTGAAATGTCAGCAGAAAAGAGAAAAAAAAAACCCTGTTTGGCACCGATCTGACAAAAGTGGAATTCCGAACAGGAACAATTGTTTTTCATTTATTTGAACTATTATTAGTCTGCAATTTCTGAAGATTAAAGTGGGATGAAATGACCACGCAAAGACGGACGATATAAATCACTTAGTAACGGTGTAAACACTGAATGTGGGAGTGAAGGCAAATCTCATGTTGGAGAGTCTATTCTTTCTTCACTGTTTCTCCTAAATATCAAATAACCCTTATAAATCCATGTTATAAAACCCAAAGCTGCATGCCTATCGCCGCGTTCTACCGCTGATCTCTCGGTACTTTCTACATCCTAAGATGTTCTACTTACAGAGCATTTTATACAAGCACGAGAATGTAAAAATACAGTTCCATATAATCAAAATTATTATTAATAAACACTGTAATAGTAAAGCAAAAAAGCATTAGAACAGCATTAGTAGAAAGATAGTTCAGATCCGCCAGGCAAGACTTGACCGAATCTAATGTGTAGAGTTGATCCAAGGACCCCATAGTTTAAAGAATTTCCCCTTTAACCCCTGGTCACCAGCAATAATGACATTAAACATACTTTATGCTGTTAAGGCCAAGAGAGCCCATTTAGCGGTAATGTGAAGTCCAAAAATAGACATATTTAACGATAGTCAACAGAATGAACAAACCCCCAAAGATGCATCTGGGTCATTAGACATACAACTAGATCAATGTTTCCAATGGCCCATCCAGCTTCCTTTTTGCAATTGTAAGTTGCACTCCCCTGACACCGGTAAGGGATTACAACACACTATAAACTATAACAGCACATTATAACATAACTAGTATTATAATATGCTGGCCTAATCTAGCCCATTATAATGAGCCATCGTTGTTAAGGGAATGTGAGGCAAATAAACCTGGAAATGCCGATCACGTTATGTAAGGGGTGGGAGTGGACTAGTGTCTGGTAGTAAAATAAGATGCCATAAAAAGGAAGGAGGAATTCCACCTATATCGAAATATTCCTAAAAACACATATGTATGGGTACAGGGTGCACAGCTGATTATATACAAATCACCTAGTGGGCTGAGCTGAGGGTATAAATCGGTCCAGGTACCTGGTGCTGCCGGGAAGGTGAAGGAATTACTCCGGGATGATGCAGGAGACACTTTGGGGCTCAGTGACGGGGAAGAGACTGCTGAGAAAAATATCAGAGAAAATATTGTTATAGTGATATTGGGGCATGTAGTGTTCTCACATAATGTACATACATGGGGCATGTAGTGTTCTCACATAATGTACATACATGGGACATGTAGTATTCTCACATAATGTACATACATGGGACATGTAGTGTTCTCACATAATGTACATACATGGGACATGTAGTATTCTCACATAATGTACATACATGGGGCATGCAGTGTTCTCACATAATGTACATACATGGGGCATGTAGTGTTCTCACATAATGTACATACATGGGACATGTAGTGTTCTCACATAATGTACATACATGGGGCATGTAGTATTCTCACATAATGTACATACATGGGGCATGTAGTATTCTCACATAATCTACATACATGGGGCATGTAGTGTTCTCACATAATGTACATAAATGGGGCATGTAGTATTCTCACATAATGTACATACATGGGGCATGTAGTATTCTCACATAATGTACATACATGGGACATGTAGTGTTTTCACATAATGTACATACATGGGACATGTAGTATTCTCACATAATGTACATACATGGGGCATGTAGTGTTCTCACATGATGTACATACATGGGGCATGTAGTATTCTCACATAATGTACATACATGGGGCATGTAGTATTCTCACATGATGTACATACATGGGACATGTAGTATTCTCACATGATGTACATACATGGGGCATGTAGTATTCTCACATAATGTACATACATGGGGCATGTAGTATTCTCACATAATGTACATACATGGGGCATGTAGTATTCTCACATAATGTACATACATGGGGCATGTAGTGTTCTCACATAATGTACATACATGGGACATGTAGTGTTCTCACATAATGTACATACATGGGGCATGTAGTATTCTCACATAATGTACATACATGGGGCATGTAGTATTCTCACATAATGTACATACATGCGGCATGTAGTGTTCTCACATAATGTACATACATGGGACATGTAGTGTTCTCACATAATGTACATACATGGGGCATGTAGTGTTCTCACATAATGTACATACATGGGACATGTAGTGTTCTCACATAATGCACATACATGGGACATGTAGTATTCTCACATAATGCACATACATGGGACATGTAGTATTCTCACATAATGCACATACATGGGGCATGTAGTGTTCTCACATAATGTACATACATGGGACATGTAGTGTTCTCACATAATGTACATACATGGGGCATGTAGTATTCTCACATAATGCACATACATGGGGCATGTAGTATTCTCACATAATGTACATACATGGGACATGTAGTATTCTCACATAATGCACATACATGGGGCATGTAGTATTCTCACATAATGTACATACATGGGGCATGTAGTATTCTCACATAATGTACATACATGGGACATGTAGTGTTCTCACATAATGTACATACATGGGACATGTAGTATTCTCACATAATGTACATACATGGGACATGTAGTATTCTCACATAATGTACATACATGGGACATGTAGTATTCTCACATAATGTACATACATGGGACATGTAGTATTCTCACATAATGTACATACATGGGACATGTAGTATTCTCACATAATGTACATACATGGGACATGTAGTATTCTCACATAATGTACATACATGGGACATGTAGTATTCTCACATAATGTACATACATGGGGCATGTAGTATTCTCACATAATGTACATACATGGGGTATGTAGTATTCTCACATAATGTACATACATGGGGCATGTAGTGTTCTCACATAATGTACATACATGGGGCATGTAGTATTCTCACATAATGTACATACATGGGACATGTAGTGTTCTCACATAATGTACATACATGGGGCATGTAGTATTCTCACATAATGTACATACATGGGGCATGTAGTGTTCTTACATAATGTACATACATGGGGCATGTAGTATTCTCACATAATGTACATACATGGGGCATGTAGTATTCTCACATAATGTACATACATGGGACATGTAGTGTTCTCACATAATGTACATACATGGGACATGTAGTATTCTCACATAATGTACATACATGGGACATGTAGTATTCTCACATAATGTACATACATGGGACATGTAGTATTCTCACATAATGTACATACATGGGACATGTAGTATTCTCACATAATGTACATACATGGGACATGTAGTATTCTCACATAATGTACATACATGGGACATGTAGTGTTCTCACATAATGTACATACATGGGGCATGTAGTATTCTCACATAATGTACATACATGGGGCATGTAGTATTCTCACATAATGTACATACATGCGGCATGTAGTATTCTCACATAATGTACATACATGGGACATGTAGTATTCTCACATAATGTACATACATGGGACATGTAGTATTCTCACATAATGTACATACATGGGACATGTAGTATTCTCACATAATGTACATACATGGGACATGTAGTATTCTCACATAATGTACATACATGGGGCATGTAGTGTTCTCACATAATGTACATACATGGGGCATGTAGTGTTCTCACATAATGTACATACATGGGGCATGTAGTATTCTCACATAATCTACATACATGGGGCATGTAGTGTTCTCACATAATGTACATAAATGGGGCATGTAGTATTCTCACATAATGTACATACATGGGGCATGTAGTATTCTCACATAATGTACATACATGGGACATGTAGTGTTTTCACATAATGTACATACATGGGACATGTAGTATTCTCACATAATGTACATACATGGGGCATGTAGTGTTCTCACATGATGTACATACATGCGGCATGTAGTATTCTCACATAATGTACATACATGGGACATGTAGTATTCTCACATAATGTACATACATGGGACATGTAGTATTCTCACATAATCTACATACATGGGGCATGTAGTGTTCTCACATAATGTACATAAATGGGGCATGTAGTGTTCTCACATGATGTACATACATGGGGCATGTAGTATTCTCACATAATGTACATACATGGGGCATGTAGTATTCTCACATGATGTACATACATGGGACATGTAGTATTCTCACATAATGTACATACATGGGGCATGTAGTATTCTCACATAATGTACATACATGGGGCATGTAGTATTCTCACATAATGTACATACATGGGGCATGTAGTATTCTCACATAATGTACATACATGGGGCATGTAGTGTTCTCACATAATGTACATACATGGGACATGTAGTGTTCTCACATAATGTACATACATGGGACATGTAGTGTTCTCACATAATGCACATACATGGGACATGTAGTGTTCTCACATAATGCACATACATGGGGCATGTAGTATTCTCACATAATGTACATACATGGGACATGTAGTATTCTCACATAATGCACATACATGGGGCATGTAGTATTCTCACATAATGTACATACATGGGACATGTAGTGTTCTCACATAATGTACATACATGGGGCATGTAGTATTCTCACATAATGCACATACATGGGGCATGTAGTATTCTCACATAATGTACATACATGGGACATGTAGTATTCTCACATAATGCACATACATGGGGCATGTAGTATTCTCACATAATGTACATACATGGGGCATGTAGTATTCTCACATAATGTACATACATGGGACATGTAGTGTTCTCACATAATGTACATACATGGGACATGTAGTATTCTCACATAATGTACATACATGGGACATGTAGTATTCTCACATAATGTACATACATGGGACATGTAGTATTCTCACATAATGTACATACATGGGACATGTAGTATTCTCACATAATGTACATACATGGGACATGTAGTATTCTCACATAATGTACATACATGGGACATGTAGTATTCTCACATAATGTACATACATGGGGCATGTAGTATTCTCACATAATGTACATACATGGGGCATGTAGTATTCTCACATAATGTACATACATGGGGTATGTAGTATTCTCACATAATGTACATACATGGGGCATGTAGTATTCTCACATAATGTACATACATGGGACATGTAGTGTTCTCACATAATGTACATACATGGGGCATGTAGTATTCTCACATAATGTACATACATGGGGCATGTAGTGTTCTTACATAATGTACATACATGGGGCATGTAGTATTCTCACATAATGTACATACATGGGGCATGTAGTATTCTCACATAATGTACATACATGGGACATGTAGTGTTCTCACATAATGTACATACATGGGACATGTAGTATTCTCACATAATGTACATACATGGGACATGTAGTATTCTCACATAATGTACATACATGGGACATGTAGTATTCTCACATAATGTACATACATGGGACATGTAGTATTCTCACATAATGTACATACATGGGACATGTAGTATTCTCACATAATGTACATACATGGGACATGTAGTGTTCTCACATAATGTACATACATGGGGCATGTAGTATTCTCACATAATGTACATACATGGGGCATGTAGTATTCTCACATAATGTACATACATGCGGCATGTAGTATTCTCACATAATGTACATACATGGGACATGTAGTATTCTCACATAATGTACATACATGGGACATGTAGTATTCTCACATAATGTACATACATGGGACATGTAGTATTCTCACATAATGTACATACATGGGACATGTAGTATTCTCACATAATGTACATACATGGGGCATGTAGTGTTCTCACATAATGTACATACATGGGGCATGTAGTGTTCTTACATAATGTACATACATGGGACATGTAGTGTTCTCACATAATGTACATACATGGGGCATGTAGTATTCTCACATAATGTACATACATGGGGCATGTAGTATTCTCACATAATCTACATACATGGGGCATGTAGTATTCTCACATAATGTACATACATGGGACATGTAGTGTTTTCACATAATGTACATACATGGGACATGTAGTGTTCTCACATAATGTACATACATGGGGCATGTAGTATTCTCACATAATGTACATACATGGGGCATGTAGTATTCTCACATAATGTACATACATGCGGCATGTAGTGTTCTCACATAATGTACATACATGGGACATGTAGTGTTCTCACATAATGTACATACATGGGGCATGTAGTGTTCTCACATAATGTACATACATGGGACATGTAGTGTTCTCACATAATGCACATACATGGGGCATGTAGTATTCTCACATAATGTACATACATGGGACATGTAGTATTCTCACATAATGCACATACATGGGGCATGTAGTGTTCTCACATAATGTACATACATGGGACATGTAGTGTTCTCACATAATGTACATACATGGGGCATGTAGTATTCTCACATAATGCACATACATGGGGCATGTAGTATTCTCACATAATGTACATACATGGGACATGTAGTATTCTCACATAATGCACATACATGGGGCATGTAGTATTCTCACATAATGTACATACATGGGGCATGTAGTATTCTCACATAATGTACATACATGGGACATGTAGTGTTCTCACATAATGTACATACATGGGACATGTAGTATTCTCACATAATGTACATACATGGGACATGTAGTATTCTCACATAATGTACATACATGGGGCATGTAGTGTTCTTACATAATGTACATACATGGGGCATGTAGTATTCTCACATAATGTACATACATGGGGCATGTAGTATTCTCACATAATGTACATACATGGGACATGTAGTGTTCTCACATAATGTACATACATGGGACATGTAGTGTTCTCACATAATGTACATACATGGGACATGTAGTGTTCTCACATAATGTACATACATGGGACATGTAGTATTCTCACATAATGTACATACATGGGGCATGTAGTATTCTCACATAATGTACATACATGGGACATGTAGTGTTCTCACATAATGTACATACATGGGACATGTAGTGTTCTCACATAATGTACATACATGGGACATGTAGTATTCTCACATAATGTACATACATGGGACATGTAGTATTCTCACATAATGTACATACATGGGACATGTAGTATTCTCACATAATGTACATACATGGGACATGTAGTATTCTCACATAATGTACATACATGGGACATGTAGTATTCTCACATAATGTACATACATGGGGCATGTAGTATTCTCACATAATGTACATACATGGGGCATGTAGTATTCTCACATAATGTACATACATGGGGCATGTAGTGTTCTCACATAATGTACATACATGGGGCATGTAGTATTCTCACATAATGTACATACATGGGACATGTAGTGTTCTCACATAATGTACATACATGGGGCATGTAGTATTCTCACATAATGTACATACATGGGGCATGTAGTGTTCTTACATAATGTACATACATGGGACATGTAGTGTTCTCACATAATGTACATACATGGGGCATGTAGTATTCTCACATAATGTACATACATGGGGCATGTAGTATTCTCACATAATCTACATACATGGGGCATGTAGTGTTCTCACATAATGTACATAAATGGGGCATGTAGTATTCTCACATAATGTACATACATGGGGCATGTAGTATTCTCACATAATGTACATACATGGGACATGTAGTGTTTTCACATAATGTACATACATGGGACATGTAGTATTCTCACATAATGTACATACATGGGGCATGTAGTGTTCTCACATAATGTACATACATGGGGCATGTAGTATTCTTACATAATGTACATACATGGGGCATGTAGTGTTCTCACATGATGTACATACATGGGACATGTAGTATTCTCACATAATGTACATACATGGGGCATGTAGTATTCTCACATAATGTACATACATGGGGCATGTAGTATTCTCACATAATGTACATACATGGGGCATGTAGTATTCTCACATAATGTACATACATGGGGCATGTAGTATTCTCACATAATGTACATACATGGGGCATGTAGTATTCTCACATAATGTACATACATGGGGCATGTAGTATTCTCACATAATGTACATACATGGGGCATGTAGTGTTCTCACATAATGTACATACATGGGGCATGTAGTATTGTCACATAATGCACATACATGGGGCATGTAGTGTTCTCACATAATGTACATACATGGGGCATGTAGTATTCTCACATAATGTACATACGTGGGGCATGTAGTGTTCTCACATAATGTACATACATGGGGCATGTAGTATTCTCACATAATGTACATACATGGGGCATGTAGTATTCTCACATAATGCACATACATGGGGCATGTAGTATTCTCACATAATGTACATACATGGGACACGTAGTATTCTCACATTGTTGTGTACACACTGTACCTGTGGGAGATTCGGAGAGGCTGCATCTTGACCGTCTCCCCCGTCGGGTTAGGAATTTCTCGCTGACTTTCTTTGCCTCTTCCAATAACTCCAAGTTTTTCTTCTTATCCTCCTCTGATATCCGGACATCAGGGAGATTGTCATTCACCAGGTCAATCACGTGTCCGCTGTTATCTGAAAGCCAAAATGGATGAGCTGGCGCAGAACTGTATGCAGTGCTGAATTTAATCAATTATAGCTGGTGGCCCATGGGCATGTGCTAGGTGTGGCCCTCAAAGTGCATCTGTGGCCCCATCTGATGTGAAAACAACATCCTCTGAAACCCCAGGAAGAGTGTTGGGCTCAGCATGTGCCACATTGGCCCCACAGGTGGGCAGTCTTCTTTGCACTGCCATAGTTTTTCATCAGACAACAACCAATGAAGTGGAAGTGGGAGGAGCTGTAATGTGCAGTGTAAACCGCAACCTGACACCCCCGCGGAGCACTAAATTCAACTCCATCTGCTCACGGGAATACAGCTCTGAACATAGAGGTGGGTCTACCGTAAACTCACAAGGAATCTTATCTACTGTAATGCAAGGATTGAATTATGTTTAGAGATCTTAATTAAATTCACAATCAATGACAACTTCAACTTTCAGAGATAAGAATATAATATACCAGGATTAGTTATACTACTTGCCAGAGAGTTTTCCTCCATAACTAGCTGGAACGAGGGACACAGAGGACCTACCTGTAGGCGGCCCAGCCAACGTGAAACGTGGACAACCCAGAACCAGACTGAAAAAAATGCCTGAAGTTCGCTCTACACTCGAATTAACACACCGTCATCTCAAACCTCTTACACCAAACCACCCTCCCCCCACACGCTGGCACACGTTTTATTCCTCATTACCTCTAACACCCACAAAGTTCCCTGTATCGGGAATTTCTGTTCTTGTAACAATGTGATGTTTTGGAGACTGGAAACTGCTCTGATAAACAATCTGAAGTGTTTTTCTCTCGTAGCCAAATAGTTTCTCCTCTGCAGTTGCTAAGTCCTGGTAGTTTGTAGTGTTTTTTTTTTCTTTGGTATTTACCCTCAAAGTGGAAAATCAACTCCTGTGCTGCTTTGTGACCTATGAGTTATATAAATTGATGATGAAGATGATGATGATGATGATGACCATATGTGTGTCCTAAACACCTATAACGGCTCTGCTGGGTCAGGCTGATTTGCCGTATCCCAATCACAAAAACTCCAAATGGGACAACAGAAACGTAAATCGCACTTGTCACAAAACTGACTTAAGAGATCAGCAAGGGCTCGTCCACACAAGCACACTCAGTATACAAACGTATAAACACCATTGGCATGACAAGCCACCTACGCTACCCACGTGGACATCAATGATACGTGTGGCATGGAAATATCTGGAAGAAATTGGTGTCTGTATCACTTTAACGCAGCTGCTTCCATGCTGCAGAATCTAATTGATGTCCTTTCGGGAAGAATGTGTGGTTTAGTAATCAGTAAATTCTCTGCCAGCGGTATTTACCCAATGGTCAGGCATTCACAAAATACAGTTAATTTAATAACGTGACAGTTACAAATATTGGTAACTAATGGGAACCTGTCACTTGCTTGAGGCTGGTGAATGCTACCATACAGCTATTTACGAAGGGTTACAATACACATGTCTGGTTTCCACTCTCCCATCACTCCCTTACTCCATCCGTATTTGTGACAGTGATGGAACTGTCCGTAGTTCAGGTGGTCAGCCGCTCTGGTGTCCAGAGGGATAAAGTGACCCACCAGAATTAGCAGCCTTATCCCTCCCAGTGACCCCATGCTCCTAACGCTATGCACACCACCCCAAATCATTTCTTCTTACCAACAGATGTCAAGGAGCCGGAGGAGGACGACCTGGACTGACGGCTGGATCTGAGCGATGGACTGTGAGGTCTAGAGGACAAATTCATAGACATAGGATACGTCATTCTCTTTTTCAGATTATTCTATCATAGTCTCAGATGCATATTTCAGTTGTAAAATATCCCTGATATTGTTTTTTTTCTTTATCAACACAGATTGTAGAAACTACATTGTAAAAGTTCTTAGAAGTACCGAGATGCTGAAGATTAATTTAGTTGATAGGATTAAGTAAACATTATTTAGAGCCACTTTTCCAGCCTTTCAGGGAACGCAAAGTGAAATCCTGGAGACACGGTTGAAACCTGATTTGTATATTTAAAGAGACATTAACAGTAAATATCTTTATACTTAGCTATTTTTTGCAGTACTGAGACAATTAAATGGTCTATAATATCTGGGTACAAGGCTTCAAGTAACTTGTGTCTCCATGTAACGTGCTTTCAATGCCCCTATTGCCGGGCAAGTTTACTCCACCACTAGTAGTAGAGGCAGTTTTCTCAATGAAATCTGAGCTACACAAATATGGCCGCCCTGCATCAATCTACTCTATGACTGATATCTGATTAATTGTGTAACATTTAAGAAAGTGCCTTAAAACCTGACTGACGTGAGCAGAGCATGCATGGGGCTACTTACCTAATTTTTTCAAGCCAGTTTTCCTCCGAGTTTTCCTCTAGAGAATTTCCAGGTTCGGGCAGTATTATGGCAGGTGGGAAACAGGTTCTACCCCCGGTCGCAGTGTCCTGAGATCAATCACATAATCAAATGATTAACTTTCTTCCAGGGTTTTAGTCACTTAATGTTCTCTATCTACCAACAGTTCATGTTTTAAGAATTTCTGATCTATTCAACCAATCCACTAATTGTGCCATCAGACGCATGGACAACGATCCCTGAAACAGGACCTTATCCCTGAGATCCAGAACTGAGTGACGTATGAAGAGAAGGTTTGTCCAAACAGTTCTCTGTGTCTACCAACAGTTCCAGGCCAGTATTAACCACATGGCGAAAACTTGTGCCTTGGGCCTGAATTTAATACAGTGTTCTAGGAACAGACTACAGGACTGGAAAATGTGTTCTTCTCCTATGTGAGATCTTTATATCTCCTCCATTCACAGTGGTGATTTGTCAAAGATAACTCAGTTCTACAGACAATGATCGGAGAAGCTGGTTCAGATTTTCATATAATCTTTGGTAACCCATCTAGGACCCAGATTCAGAAGGTTGAGGACTGGTGTAGGGGTTCAGATGTTGTGATCTAGGAAAGTTGCCATTCTTAGTGCTTCATAAATCCAGCTCATCAACCAATGGGAATCAGCACAATGGAGATTACACCATGGTCAAGTTCAACATCTAAACATATGATTAATGTACTTATAATAATTGGATTTTAACCTTTCAGGTGACTAATTTGTTGGTAACCACATATCTGCCAACAATCCCAGTTGGAACCTCAGGACAAAAACGTGCCCAGATTTGACCAAACCATTTCGGATGGGACACTCTTCTGGTAGGCAATGGCTCTTTTGGCCACCAAACACCCGTGGCAAATTGGGACTGAGGACACAGAATTACTCAAGGATGCAACTCCATCCGGAGCACTGAGTAGACCAGTGTAATGTCAAAGTGCAATGGAAATAAACCACTCTGCCTAGATGATTTGAAGGCTTTGGTGAAAAACACAGAGAAAAGTGAGCCAGAGAAAACAATGTATTCAGCAAATGGTTCATGTACAATCCAATGCATTAAAGTTGTATGTAAGTGGATAGTCCCTATAGTATTTTGTGGGTTCATATACTTTCTTAGTTGCTAGTTTTGCCCACATTTTTTTGCCCCATTATACTGGGAGGGGGAATATCTTTTAGAGAGAGCACAGGAGGTGTCTGTTCTCTTACCCAAGGAGTCTGTAAGTGAGTGTTGTTCTGATTATAATCCTCAGTAATTCTACTTATTCTGTATGTGTATAATTGCACAGTACCACTCCTCTTGTCCTGAGTGCTGAACCTAAATCTCAGTATCTGTACTTTTTCCGTATATGTTTTACGCGTGGGACTTTTTCAGCCCATTTCAAGAGACAGGTGGCACACAAAATGAGGTTCATACAAGCCACAAGTGTTTAATTTGCCAGTATTGGGGGAGGTATTACAGCAAAACGCAACGTCAAATCAACTACCCTGCCTGGGTTTGGCGAATGGAGAACACACCTGTATTTCCTACCGCTATCTCACAGTCTAGATGCTGCGCTACTTCTGTTGTCCTGTACGCTGGATTCTCGCCTCTCATATCTGTCTTTGTCTTTGAGGTACAACTGCATAACGCAATTTCTGTTGTTCTACACATAATTCTCACTATTTTTGTTGTATTTTCTCAGTATGTCTAAACCTTAGAGCTGTACGAGTTAAGATTTATTGAAGATGCAGCTTTAATATACCTTAGAATTATATTATGATCATGTCCAGGAGGTAAATGTATCAAGCTGAGAGTTTTCTGGCAGGTTTGAAAAACCAATCAGATTCTAGCTATCATTTATTTAGTACATTCTACAAAATTATAGCTAGAATCTGATTGGTTGCTATAGGCAACATCTCCACTTTTGAAACCCGCCGGAAAACTCTCAGTTTGATACATTTACCTCCAGGAGTCAAGTAAATTTAGGGTGACACAAAGGGCCTGATTCATATCTGAACGCAACTTGTGGTTAAAAAACGGAGCACAGAATTTGAGCGTAATTCCGAATGTGTTCAAGTCCGGGTGGATCTCGAGAGGCGTTTCCACTTGAATCTGGGTGTAAGTTTGCTCGGGCTAAATGACAGAACAGAACGCAGGATACGCACATACATATATGCAATATAAACTCAGAACGCATGCATAAAAATTATTTTAGCAAATGAATGAACAACACATAAAACATTTAATCATTAACACAAATATGTGGAATGCCCTTGGCACGCTCTTACTGTACGTTGCGTACATTCGTCTGCCCCTTCTCTCCCCCGTTCCGACTTTAAGTCCTAGGCAGTCGTGTCATTTGCATTCAGACATGACTTGCACGCAGTTGCGTTAATTAGTGTATTTGCCGTTCTGATGCAAGCGCAGAGAGAATTTCACGCAAGATGTCTCACACAAACGGACTTACATTCGGATATGAATCAGGCCCACAGAGTACAATGTGAGGGGTTAGCTGTGATTATCAGCTATGTAATATTACGTTAATAATATTATAGCACACTATAGAACTAGGAAACGGATCTTTCCTGGGATGGAGCGTATCATTCAGGTAAGATTTTCACGTATAGTTCGAGGATAGAACCTACTCCTGAGGCTACGAGATTATTGCCCTTTAGCTGAGACTTCTCCCCCAGAGGCTGTTTATCCAGGAGACTAATCATCAGGGCAGAGGGAGAGACGTGACTGCTGCTCCCTGTGCTCATCTCTTCCGATCATACGAAAGGAAACACAGCGGATGTTTTCAACTGTGCAGAGGAATCCTCCCGACATGTCCGCACAGATAACTAAACTGCTGCCAAAATGTGAATCCCAGCACTTTAATAACGTGAGAATACCCAAGAATACGACTTTATTTAGCATCTCCTCCAAAATAAAGTAAATTAAAAACATTTCTGAGAATCTGCCTGAGCATAACAATAACTGCAGGATATAAAAAGACACAAACTGCCCATAAACTCATTAGGGAACCTCTATGAAAACTGGCGCAGAAATAAAGGTGTTGTAGCCAATAGATAATCTCTCTCGGTGTATAAAACGTAGCTAACGACTGACCAGCTGCTATAGTCAACTCCACCACCTTTTTACTTAGCACCATCTTTTATATATGTTCCTACACAACTAGAAATCTCAGGTTCGCTAGTATCCTGGTGCACTAGTGGCATTGTCACCTCTAAGCTGTGTGATCTGGAAATAACCAGGATGAAAAATATAATATAAATAAGGAGTTCAAGATTCCACCGATATATATCTATATATATATACACACAAGTTAACCCGTGCATGATACTCATGCATTCTAGTCAAATCAAGCTACTTAAGGTCTTAAAAAGGTTCTTGTCATGCATTTGGGCCTAGCCCAGGCCTCCTCAGGGGAAGAGCGTTACTTCCCGACGCAAGCGGCCTTTTTAATGTGTGCTCATGAGGTAAAATTACCTCACGAAAATGAGTTTGACCCCTCAACTGGTAAATTTAGCCTTTACTACCCCTCCCACGGGGGGAAGGGGGGATGATGGAAGTTAACTGACTTCACTATTCTAATTTTTTTGTCAAATAATGTCAGTATACCAAATTTCAGGTCAATTGGATGAGCCCTTTCTGAGAAAATAGTTTTTTCCACACACACTAACACACGCCGCTACACATGTGTGTTAATGAGGTAAAATTACCTCACGAAAATGAGTTTGAGCCCTCAACTCGTAAATTTAGCCTTTACTACCCCTCCCACGGGGGGAAAGGGGGATGATGGAAGTTAACTGACTTCACTATTCTAATTTTTTTGTCAAATAATGTCAGTATACCAAATTTCAGGTCAATTGGATGAGTCCTTTCTGAGAAAATAGTTTTTTCCACACACACACACACACACACACTAACACACAGCTTTTACTTTTATATATTAGATATTAGATAATGCTAAGAATTTAGAAGGTCAGTGTATAACTCCGCCCAGCAGGTGGCGCTGCAGCTTGTTGTTTTTTTTCCTACACACAGACTAACACACGCCGCTAGGCTTATATATATTAGATATATATATAGATATATATATATATAATTTGATCCAGTTGAAGGGTTAAACGCCATATAGTTTTTTAATTTACAATACTTTTAAATTAATTAGAGTGTAGTTCAGTGGTGCGAGCACACACTTGTCTTACTGTTCTGTTCCTTGGCCCCCAACTCGCTTCTAACCTGGCCCTTGTTTATGTCTAAGTCATTCTTATCCGTTTTAATATTATAACTCACCTGCAGACTCATATTCACCTTTTTTTTTCAATTACACATCATTTAATTTGTTCATTGACAATTTACGTATTCTATATATATTAAATATATGACATGCAGGTTAATATTTATCAATGTGCGTTGATAACATTTTTTATCTCCGCTTATCGCAGAGCTAGAAAATCTATTACCGCCGCAATTTACCATCATGTTCAGCTGCCCGGTAATACTGGTTGACAGACACAAGCATTGCCCATCATCACGCATTAGGGTGGGTCTGTGATGACATGAATCACTTCACCCCCCCCCTCCCTCACTATGGACCTCCTCTGAGTATGATCAACAATCTGCCTTGAACGGTGGGATACTGCTTGGAGCCTGGTGATGTCACAGTGTTTCGGGAGCACACTGAGCATGCTCGTGCCAGTACTTGGGAGGTGCTCGCTCATTAAATATTCATGAGTATTTATATAAGCCTGGAAGATGGCTGAGGTCATGCAGATATATAAAAACGTGAATATAGAGTTGTTACACATAGTGAATGGAACATATGTGTATTTATATTGTCTGTTCAGATCTCTGCTAAATGAAACTCCAAAAATTACCCACAGTGCAACAACTTACAAAAAGGAACAAATCACTTTGCTCTTCCCTGAGGAAGAGATCCGGCTGTTTTCTCCAAGTTTTCTTTCAAATCATTTTAAAAATATATCAAATTTCATCTCACCCACTGCCTAAGATACAATGGTATTTTCTTCCTCTGAACAATCCTGTCTATGCGGAGGTTGAGTATGAAGTAAGTGGACACTCACCCTCAGTGGAGCGGAGGATGTTGCGTGTTGCGTGTCTTCTGTCTGGTCCTGGCCTCTGGGCAGGGTGGGCATCCTGGTTGGTGGGTGGTGAGCTGGGATGACCCTGGTTTCGGGCTGACCACGTCCAGCTAATTTTACATGAGGAGAGGTCTAAGACTTTCGTCTGCAATGCGCTGCCAAAATATACAGATCAAGTATATTAAAAATCCAGCTTCTAACGCTGGGATTAGGTACAATAACAAACAGGAATAAACTTTGAATGGAAGAAAAACATTGTGTCCTTTTTGCAGAATTTTAATATGCGGGAAACACTTATGTAACCGAATCCTTTATAGAGAAAGTCATATTGATACATTCTGTGGTCTTATAAAAGACAGCTTTCTGTATTATATTTATTCATTCACAATAGAATCCGCTTCGGTGGAGCTTACAATCTAATTCCCTACTACCGTCCCACAAACACACACACTAGGGCAGAGTTGATGGAGCACCTCGGTGGGCCGCTGAAGGAAATCAGAGTACCCAGCTCAAACCGACATAATATTATTATAATTATCTTTTATTTATAAGGCGCCGCACATAAGGGTTTAGAACATACAGCAAAATGACAATAATACATAAGTGCATTCAGATAAGCAGAATAATAAATGCATGAGACACGAGGCACAGGGTACAGACACGAGACACAGGGTACAGACACGTGACACAGGGTACAGACACGAGGCACAGGGTACAAACACGAGGCACAGGGTACAGACACAGGGTACAGACATGAGACACAGGGAACAGACATGAGACACAGGGTACAGACACGTGACACAGGGTACAGACACGTGACACAGGGTACAGACACGTGACACAGGGTACAGACACGAGACACAGGGTACAGACACGAGACACAGGGTACAGACACGAGGCACAGGGTACAGACACGAGGCACAGGGTACAGACACATGACACAGGGTACAGACACGAGACACAGAGTACAGACACGAGGCACAGAGTACAGACACGAGGCACAGGGTACAGACACATGACACAGGGTACAGACACATGACACAGGGTACAGACACGAGGCACAGGGTACAGACACGAGACACAGTGTACAGACACGAGGCACAGAGTACTGACACGAGACACAGGGTACAGACACGAGACACAGTGTACAGACACGAGGCACAGAGTACAGACACGAGGCACAGAGTACAGACACGAGGCACAGAGTACAGACACGAGGCACAGAGTACAGACACGAGATATAGACAGAGGCGGAACTAGGGAGCTGTGGACACCGATGCAGGGAGACGGGGTGGAAGGAACTGGGGGCCCCAATCCTCTGCATTCGCCAAGCAGCGGGCCCCCTTATCTCCATGGGCCCTAGACCACCACTGGACATAGGGTACAGACATGAGACCTAGGGTAGAGGACTCTGCCTGTGCGAACCTACAGGCATAAACATGGGACTTCCACAGACTAGTTACACATCATATGGGGAAGTACTGGGGTACAGGGGTAAGGGGTGACTAGGTGGCCCAACGCGACCTGCCTGTCCTGACCACTTTTTTAATTCTTTTACTTTTATCCTGCGATGCGCCGGCTTCTGGCCATGGATAGTCTGGGAGCGCACTGTGTGGTGTCCTCAAGACAAGAATCAGGTCATCCTGAATTACATTCTATTTCCCCAGTACAAAAGAAGTTATAAGGGGGGAAAAATGTCAAAATAATTAAATAAAAATTATATAAATATAAAAACATGTAAGTCTAAAAAACATCCTTGTCCTCCCTGTGGTGGAACTTTGGGGCAAGCGAAGGGAATGTGGAGGGATTTTGGGAGTGCCCTAGTCATGTTCTGTCCTCTGCGTTACTCACCATGTGCAGAAGGGATCTGTTCCCATACTCACCTGCACTGGATCCAGCCCTCAGCCACAACGGCTGTAACTCCACCACTGGGTCAGAGCCTGCAGCTATCAGACCGTATTCCTGCAGCTCTAACCAGATGCACAGCAGAGAATGGGAGACAATGGCATTGCTGACATAGCCAGAGCCTCAGGGGCGATGAACAACCCCAATTTATAGGACTGTGGAAAGGTGGAGGTCATGTCAGAATCTCCTCCAAGGGTGGAAACCACATTAAAAACTGTAGATATATTCGGGGAGTAAAACAAATCCACGTTTGAAACCATTTGTAGCGTTAAACCTGTGTTATTATTGCATCTTATTGCACTAGGGAGATACTCTGCAGATCTGCAAATTATTAGTGCAAAAATTAAGTCTTGGACAGCCCTCGGTGCAGACACTTTGCTGCTCAGCACCCCTACGCCTTATATAGCTAAATTTATGAATCAGTTTCACGGAACCGCTTTACTAAAATAAAACCTTTGCAGATATGTATTCCTCGCTCAATCATCCTACAAGCACAGGAGACTTCCAATCATTTAAACAGTCTGCAAGTTGCAATCACAACAACAATATCACATTCATTCACATGCACAGAGAGCTGCCCCAGGACAGATGTGAGGTCTGGGTTTCCCACGGTCCCCGCTGTACAGTATGGATGAGTCTTATTTTGCAGTGTTGTGGTTTGTTATTGTAAACTGGGCTTAAATTAGCAGGATAATAATGAATGCCCATGGGAGTGGGCCTTGGGGCAGATGGGGATCAGTGGATAAAAGGCACTTGACTCAGTAATACATAGCACTAGCATGCAGCATTGAGGAAATGATGACTTGGAACCAACCTCCCATAAATGGGGGAACTATTGCAATATGTTTTACTGAACAGCTGTTTGCTTCAGTCCTGTAATATGGTTACAAAACGAAGATCATTGAAGAGTCTCCTGCAAGGCTTCCTGATTTATCTGACAGTTATAAATCTGTTCAGCTGCTAACATTAAAATATTATGTTTGTTTATATGTTTATATCTTACTGGCTGAAAGCCATCAGCAAATTTACTGACAAAGTAATTTTTGTCTCAGCAAAAAATAAGTGATAAGTAAAATGATGACTTCTCCGTCACACCCAACTGTACCGGCAGCGTTAGTAATTGGTGGCCAAGCAGGCTTGCAAATATTCACTATTGACAATTTGCTAACAATTTACTGGCCACTTACATTTTTCACATAAGTTCTGTATGTAGATGGATCAGGGGTCCTGGAGCTAAACACAGGGGGATCAGACGCAGAACAATTTTTTTTTTTACTGATTTGTAGTTTCTTCTCACATGTTTTTGCAGCGTGACAGTAAATTTACTGACAGTTGACAACCATTCTAGCAATACACACACACGCACACTACAGGTGAAATTATTCAAGGAGGACATTTCGAATTGACACAGCTATGCCGGGGTTGGGGTTATTCAGAAATATAAATATAGCAACTAAATTACCAGAAATTCAATTTGAAAAAATCCATGAGAGCGACACTTAGCGTCACATCAAAAACTTGTTTTGACATCATATGGGAGTCACAGTACTGACATAGGTGTTACTGTAACTGGTACTGCGCCAGAGCTTCTCCCGTGCGGGCCACGGCTGAGGGGGGCCCGCCTTCCTAGTTAAAGCCCCATGTGAGAGTTTTTCACTATTGGACGGTGCATGGGGGCCCACAAATGTCTTGGCACGCCTCTATCTGATGGGGTTAATGAAAGAACCAATAAAGCAAATATAAGTTGTAGTACATGAAGAAGCAGCATAATAATCATAACAGAGCATCTCTAAATTATGTCTTCTGCAAATAACAGATTTTATGGAAAACAGAAGCGTCTCTCATCCCTGCTGCTGTTCTCATAATTCTGCTCAGTAATAACAGTGATCTGTCAGCCAATTACAGAAAACTGAAACAGTGAGCTGTCAGCCAATCACAGAGCACCTGAAACAGTGAGCTGTCAGCCAATCACAGAGCAACTGAAACAGTGAGCTGTCAGCCAATCACAGAACAACTGAAACAGTGAGCTGTCAGACAATCATGGAGCAACTGAAACAGTGAGCTGTCAGCCAATCACAGAACAGCTGAGACAGTAAGTCGTCAGTCAATCACAGAACATTTGAGACAGTGAGCTGTCAGCCAATTACAGAACAGTTGAAACAGTGAGCTGTCAGCCAATCACAGAGCAGCTGAGACAGTAAGTCGTCAGTCAATCACAGAACATCCCTATAAAACCATCAACTATTCCAAAACTATTATGCGAAACAAATGAATAATCTGATTAATGATGATATTTAAGTACCATTGTTTACCTAAAATAATATATTGTATGAAACTCAGTCAGGTCAACTAAGTTTAATTGTGTAGATGGGCGACATTGAAAAAGATCAGAAAGTGTAATTCCTGTGCGCAAAAGGAGAAAAGATAACGACTTATTTGCACTTTGATAAATAGACCCCTAAATCTGAGTCTTGGGGTACAAAACTTTCAAAAAGGCAAAAGTGGAGAAGTTGACTATAACCAATCAGATTCCAGATATCATTCATTAGAACATACTAGATAAAGGATAGTTAGTATCTTATTGGTTGCTATGGGCAATATCTCCACTTTTATTTTTTGGGTTTGACACATTTACCGCTGGGATCAAAAAGGTTAAGAAATTCTGATTGATACAAATGTGTTCTCTGTATTCCCAGAGTCCACAGACCTGTTGAGCAGGAAAAACACAGACAACCTACGACAGAGAGTGGAAAACTTAATTCACTCATTTTACTTTTAAATTAAACTAAGAAAAAAAAATGTTATTTCTTTGTTAAAACAAAACTGTTATGTCAGCCAAGCACAGATCCCTCAATTAGATTTTTTCTAATGTAGACGCATAAATGGGCTGGTAGGTGAAACGCGTCTCACAAGAACGGCACAACTCCAAAAAAGGTGATTCTGTGGGGAAGTTGCTTTCTCGACACATTGCCCAAACTTCTCCAGTTTGACATCTGCGTTTCATTTGTGGTTTATTTTAATCTGTTTTCTGGGCTGTCCTCAATTTATATCTTACCTAAGATCCCAGTGTGTGCCCTCAGCTATAAATAGATCCTGCAGTTATATAAAATGTTTAAACATGATTAAATGTTCCCGGGCTGTCCTGACACACAGCCCTCCACTTAGAGAGGACTGATTTAATGTAGATGGTCTGCAGACATGGTGGAGCCGACAGAAAAGTGGGTGAAACGCCAGTTTGTGCAGCGTATCGTGCATAAAATTGCTCTGCGCATTTACAGAAATCGGGCGCACACAGACATACTATTGTCTTACTTTAAAATTAATTTCAGTTTATACCTCTCCCTGTCACAATTTTCCACCCACCAAAATCCCCTCCTCCCTATTGGATAATCAGGGCCTGACGTCCGCCAGCACCACCTAGGCGCTTCTGATTATGGATTCACCGCTGAAGCTGATCGATGCTTCCTGCATTAATAATGCCTATATTATAAGAGTTTGTACAATAGATTTTTTTCGCTACGTTCATTTGTACATGAGAAGGAATACTATACCTGCATGATAGAGGGTTTTTAATTTTAATCAACCCTAATTTTCACTATCAAACAAATGTTAAAAACTGTTCTTTGTACTTATGGTTGTGTGTAAGTGAATCTGACATACGCCTGGTGCATATACTACTGGTGCAAAGCTAGATGCCGCTGACCCTGAATATTGGTGCAAATAATCTATTTTTGTACGTGTCTCTTAGAGCTTTTATTTAACACATACACATCCCACTCAGCTCATAGAACTATAAGTGGGAAGGAGTCCTGAGGATAATATCTTATGTATAATTCCCCTAAAGACCTCACAATGCAATGCTTAGTATTATCGTTAGCATATTTTCATGTAATTGCACGCAATTAACCATTGATATGGTTGCGCTATAGAATGATTGTTTTAAGCACCCAGGGGAAAAAATGACGTCAAGAGATTTGTCACTTTCTATTCAACCAAAACAATTGAAACAACACGTAGGTTGGTATAACCAGCAGTATCCCAAGCATGGCTTAAAATGTTGACATGGAACCCAGAGACCTGTTGTTGGCGAGACATGAAGAAAGAAATTGGGGTAATTTACTATCAGACAGCACTTTGCAATGTAGTATCTCTTATTTAGAACTTGAGCAGCCACTAAGACAACGGACTAGGTTTATTAAGGCTTCTAAAAAGGAAGTGGAGACATTGTCCAAAGCAACCAATCAGATTCTAGCTATCATTTATCTAGTACATTCAGGAAAGTGATAGCTAAAATCTGATTGGTTGCTTTGGGCAACGTCTCCACTTGTCCTATTTAGAAGCTTTACTAAATCTACCCACAGACGGGTTTGGTACGTTGTAACGACGCTGTAAAGGACGACACCACATACCCGGACATGAGGAGCCTCCTTAAATGATCACCTTTAAGGACCGACTGACCCATGTTCAACTGCTGTTCACATGGAACCCTTCACCACTTCGGCCTTCGCGGGGAATTGAATGCCTTCCTAAAAGTTATGCTGTTACTAGTGCTTCTAATGCCAGTAAATGTATGTAAGTGGGTATGTGGATGGAACGTATTGGTTTCGATGATGTCATATCCACTTGGGCTTGTGCCTGATGTTGGGAGCCCCACTTTTGGATGCTGATTGCTCCATTTGATCATTTATTTTATATCTTCCATACGTTATAGATGGGACACCCTGCGACAAAATGATCAGTAAAAACAGGGACAAATATTAGTGTTAGTCAAAAGAATCTAGTTGGCGACACTTCGTTTCCTTTATGAAGACAAGTGTTCAGCATGAAGTTCCGGTGGAACCTGTCTATGTTATCCCACCTCATTTCAGTCCTTATTTTATTTATGCAATGAGTGAAAGATATCGGCGTGGGTCTCTTATAGTTTTTTTAAATTAAAAAAGTACTTCATTATATGAATATTTACCACGTCCCCCTTTATATTTATAATGGATTACCAGGTACCATTTTATGTATATAAACCGCTAAAAGACTAATAGTAGTTTTACAACGATTTTTCAAAAATTAGTCCAACTCCCAACACTCAGGAGGAGCCGTAGTGCTATCAGCATAGGACTGATTCCCCTGGGGGTTCAACCAGTACTAACAGGCTGAGTCTGAGCCCCCTGTGACAGAGGCACCAAATACTGCGGGTTTCACTGTTATATGGGGACCAGACCAGCCTATCATAGTCTTGTTGTGGGTTTAGTGAGGGGACCACATGCTTTTCATCTCTCCGAATTAGCTGTAAGTAGACCAGACTATAAGTGCTGGTGCTCAACTGAATTATGTTTTTCTTTTTTATACACATTTAAAACACCATTTATCATCATCATCATCATCATCATCATCATCAAGTATATCATCATCAAGCATGTCATCATCATCGTCATCATCATCATCAAGCATGTCATCACCATCATCATCACCATCAAGCATGTCATCATCATCATCAAGCATGTCATCATCATCATCATCAAGCATGTCATCACCATCATCGTCATCATCATCATCATAATCTTCATCATATCATCATCAACATCATCAAGTATATCATCATCATCATCAACATATCATCATCATCAACATATCAAACATATCATTTTCATCATCATCATCCAACATATCATCTTCATCATCCAACATATCATCATCATCAACATATCAAACATATCATCATCTTCATCATCATCCAACATATCAAACATATCATCATCTTCATCATCCAACATATCATCATCATCAAACATATCATCATCATCATCCAACATATCATCATCATCATCCAACATATCATCATCATCAAACATATCATCATCATCAAACATATCATCATCATCCAACATATCATCATCATCATCCAACATATCATCATCATCATCCAACATATCAAACATATCATCATCTTCATCATCATCCAACATATCATCATCAAACATTTCATCATCATCATCCAACATATCATCATCATCATCCAACATATCATCATCATCATCATCCAACATATCATCATCATCAAACATATCTTCATCATCATCATCCAACATATCATCATCATCAAACATATCATCATTATCAACATATCATCTTCATCATCATTCAACATATCATTATCATCAAACATATCATCATTATCAACATATCATCTTCATCATCATCATCCAACATATCATCATCATCAAACATATCATCATTATCAACATATCATTATCATCAAACATATCATCATTATCAACATATCATCTTCATCATCATCCAACATATCATTATCATCATCATCATCATCCAACATATCATCATCATCAAACGTATTTTCATCAAACATATCTTCATCATCATTATCATCAAGCATATCATCATCATTAAGCATCTGTTGACGTATTCTAACTGCCTATTTTGATTTGCAGCATCTTAAAATACATCTGACTTAAAATAACCAGGTAAGTGCAATTTTTTGACCAGCATTTTACATGGATGTTCTGGCCGCAAAATTGCGCTCACCTCTAACTGAGACATTCAGTGTCTGTATCACGGATGCGCCGACCGTTCTATCCTGTCTAGTTTGGGAATCTTTCTGTTTCCTGTGGGAAATATTATGCAACATGAGCCCTGAACAGATGTTTACAGAGATCTGCTCAATATTAGACTCTTGGGTAAAATAAGCAGCATAACTTTCATTAACTGTCCTATTCTTCTCCTCACTCGTAGACAGCTATATCACAGCGTGAGGCAGAGGCCTGGTGTTTGCATGTCTCTACCCACAATCCCTAGCTGCAGAGTGAGTGCTCTGCTCTTCAGATGTCTGTGAAATAGTCAGTTCTAAGCATGTGAATACCCGCTCTTCCTGAATTCCTCAACGCCATGCTCCCAGCAGATCACTTGTGTGTGTTTAATAATGTTTTAGTCATTGCATGGCTGTTGTTTAGTTTTGTCTCCAGGCAAGCTTATGTTTATGTCTTGTATGACTCCATGTGTCTCCTGGAAATATATGTATACAACATCTGTTGTGTCTTCTAGCAGTACGTGTCCCCTGTCAGTTTGCCCTTTAATGCGAGAGAGAGAGCGATATCTCTGGGAAGTAAGATGGTTCTGACCTAGCCGGGGGGCGTTGAAGTCTTCCCCTGGAATAGGTTGATTCTCATGTTCATGTGAGAGTACCAGATTACCATGTAAATCTGCACAAATAACTGACAGACCCAATCGCTGTCTGCACTGCCTTTAGCTCAGATGTATCCTGCGTGTCTTCAGCTGGAACTGTGAGCTAACTGCAATGCAGTATGTTTACTCCATGTGTGAGCCACTGTTTCCAGTACTGTACTGTATATCAACATATACAGGGGCAGGATTTTTACAAGGAGGATGAAGAGCGATGTTACGTTTTACTAAACGTGTGTGAGTATATCCTTGAGTTATCAAAGTATTGAAAGTAGTGCATCACCGATACATACAGTCAAGTCCATAGATATTGGGACATCGACAGAATTCTCATATTTTGGGCTCTATACACCACCACAATGGATTTGAAATGAAACTAACAAGATGTGCTTTAACTGCAGACTTTCAGCTTTAATTTGAGGGTATTTACATTCAAATCAGGTGAACGATGTAGGAATTACAACGGTTTCTATATGTGCCTCCCACCAAAGGTGGTGGGGGCGTGGCTTGCATCTTTGGGGGCGTACCTAACATGTGAAAAGAGCAAGGCTACAGAAAAAGGCACCCGATCATTACCGAGCAGTCCCGGTTTTTAAGTAGTTGGGTCAAAACAACCTAATAAGTATTTAAGACAGAAATACTTATTAAGTTGTTTGCAAAAATAATACACATAAATCCAAGGATGTGCCCTTGTCACTTTTGTCCATCAATCATCAAACTATGCCCATTTATTGCCACTTTTGCCCCTTCATTGTTTTACCCCTTTGCCCCTTCATTGTATTACCCCTGTGCCCCTTCATTGTATTAAACCCTGAGCCCCTTCATTGTATTACCGCTGTGCCCCTTCATTATGTCACCTCTGTCTATGTGCCTCCATTTTACTTACCTGTCTTTTTCTCTTTTGAATTCCTCTTTTCTGTCTTCTTTCTTCTCCCGCGCAGCTTCTCGGTGTTAGTCCTCCTCACAGTGGCCGGAAACAGACTAAAAAAAACAAAAACAGTCACGTGATCGCACGACAGGTCCCGGCAATCTCTCTTCCTCATTCAGTGGGAGCAGAGAGGAGGAGAGACTGCCGGGAGACGTGCATGCGATCACATGACTGGTTTGTCTTTTACTCTGTTTCCGGCCGCAGCTTATTTTAGTATGTCTGCGGACAGAGAGGGATGGCCCTCCGCCTTGCCTACCCCGCTCACCGCCAGTCCTGACTGGGCCCTCTGGGTAAACCGGCCCTGTATACGCGGGCAATGCTGCGTGTACTACTGTTAGGTGCACACAGCTCTCCCTTTTCTAGCAGAGCTGTGTAAAGCAGGACATACCTCCCAACTGTCCCTACAATCAGGACAAAGTCCCGATGAGTGTATAAGAACAGCTTGCAGACTGTCCTGCTCTCTCCTACCTGTTCTTGCTGCTTTCAATACTTGTTGGGGAGAGATGGCTGTGAACAGTGCAGACAGAAACGATCTGCACACAAGCTGCAAAGTGGCTGGTCCCAGGGCAGGGTCCAGCCACCTCAATCATACAGTACCCTAGGCTGGGAGGGGTGTTTCCAGGCACTAGGAAACCCCCCCCCTCCCCTATCGGTTTGCCTATGAGTATGAGACTTTGCTGTTGCCTAGAGACTCCACTTATAATGCTATTTACATGATACATTAAATTTACTATGCATTGTATCCCTCCCCCCTACCCCAACCCACATCTCCAAATGCCAGAGGTCCCAACCATAACGCAGGCTTGGGAGACAGGCAGAGAGTCACTGTTAATGTAATTTTCTGTTGAATTAAACCATTAGAATTAGTGTCAGGAATTCACAGTGTTGGAGCTAGGGATCCCAAAAAAGCTGCTTCACCGGGACGGAATGTCCTCCCGGTGACCTGGCTAGCATTTGGCGTTCTTTTCTACAAGCCTCTTCTCACATCTGGGTGTTGGTTGGTGGTGGGGGGACAGTGGGTTTTTGTAGGTTTGGTGTCTGTAGTAGTTTAATCTTTCCAAACCCTGACCCCAACCCAAGACGCCTTTATTTCAAAAATTAGATTTTTACTTAAAATTTGCAAGGAGCTCTGCTCTATGTTCTACTCTGATGCTCTTACCAGCATTAGAAGAGTAACAAGGACACTTTCTAAGCCTCTTTGAAGACTCCTGAAGATCGTTAAACCAAGTTCACAGGGCTTAGGCTCCGTATTCTCAGCTTCTGTTGCGTGTTCCCGCTTCCATATAAGTAAACTGTAAGTGGGCCGTCCAGGTGGGCCCCACGAAGGGGGGACACGTTCAACTGTCTCCAGGAAGTCTGAGTGATGACATCTGTCTGTAGCGCTATTGTAGGATAACAGCTAATGGAGATATACGGCGTTCTATAATCCCCCTTGTTATGATACCAGCGAGCAGCATATACAACAGTCACTATAATGTTTAATTTACTTCATATCACACTCTTCATCATGTCAGCCAAAACCATCCCACCAGGAACGTGACTGCGAAAAGGTCAGAAAACGCATTGCAAATTTTAACAGTGGGAAGAGAGGTTTCGTAAGGAGTATTTATAGCTAAAGGTCTGATATTGTGTAATGAACCTTTTAATGTTTTATAAAGTCAAGCTCGTCATATAGAAAGAACAGATCTCTTTTTGTTGTCTATTAAAGTCATTCTGAATTCCTGCTTGCAATGACACACTAACCCTGTTTTTTTAAATCTTTTCTACATGATATTATTTAATGGAGCTATAAAAGAAATATATTTGTGTTTTTACAGAAAGGCTGCACACAGACAATTCAAAGCTTCACCATTGTCCTTCCTGGGCCCGATTTCTTGAAGGTATAAATATTGAGCGCAACGTACGTTTTTTTAAAATGCATGCAACTCGGGCACATGCACGCTGGAGTTCAAGGAGCGGATCTGAATATACGGACGCTGATGAATTCGGGTGTAGGTCTGTCTGCTCTACTACACAATACACTGCAGGATGTGTCCAATACTTTTGTGGAATATAAATTTGCAAAAAAATGCACAGAAAAAAAAATCAATTAACGTCACCTGTCAATAATATAACCATTAGTGATACATTTATTAGATTGTTGTTAGTGTCTACTGAACATAAGATAGATTTATGCAGTTTCTCCTGATTGCAAACACATGTTATAGCATGCATACAAGACTGTCATCACTACTGATCAGGACACAAGTACCTGAGAGATGCCCACAGTTGGAATCGGTTGCGTGCACTTGAGTTTGGCACGTCCCCCACTGTACATTGACTATTGGCGAACACCGCTTTTCCGCCCCGCTCTCTCCCATAAGCTCTAGTAATTGTCCTTTGCGTCCGAAGGTGAATTGAACGCTGCTGCATTTAGTTGCGTATTGTCCGGTTCTGGTCATGTGCAGATCAAATTTGCAGATTATACGCACAAAATCAGCATTTAGGTCCTTTGACTAATCAGTCCCTCTATCTTTCCAGACATACTTCTATACCTGTGTGCTACAAATTCCTGAACCCCCACCTCTATAACCACCACTGCCATCTGTAGGCAGAGAGAGGTACTTTTCTTTGGTATCAGACATTTGTTAGAGGGAGAGGAAGATAGGAGAGGGGGCACAGGAACAGTAGAGAGCACAAAGGAACGCACATGGCTGCTGTGTATAAACAAACTCACTGCCTCCGTCACAAATGTATTCATTCAAAGATTTAAAAAAAAAACAGAAAACTGACAGTATTTTAACATTTATTTTTCTTAACAAAACACAAATAATAAAAAAATGAACTTTAATGTTACAAAAATAAAGTGTTGTGGGTTTTTTTGTTTTGTTTTATTGACTTGGAATCACCGTGTGATGTACGGCAGTTGGCGTAGCATATAATCTCTCTGCGCATGCCCAGAAAGTTATACCTGCACCGCGGAGGACGGGACGGGTTAGAGAAGAGATGCTTTAACCTAGGCAGAGTACAGTAAAGGCAGATTGGAAGAAACAGGCATATACGTCTGTTATGTGAAGCTACAGGGCAGGTGCAAGTACTCGCTGATGTCGAAGACTTATCGTAAACCAGGCGAACACGGCTTTGCATTTAAACGGGAAAAACAAAAATACAGATATTTTTCATTTTGATAACATCTATGTAGCAGAATGTCTCTATCTCTGTTTCATGAAAACACAGAAGTTACATGTTAACTAGTAATATGTCTTCCTACAAATCAGCGAGATTAGTCATGTCAAGGTCAAAGGAATATAAAACCTTGCAACTCTCCATTGTTTTATTTGTATTTTTCATTGTGGATATGAGAGAGGAAGACAAACAATCAATTAGTAAAACAACGGAGAAGAGCTCCAGACTACCGGGATTATCTAAGGAAGCTGAAAGTGCAGGGAGATCTAGGGAATTCTTGAAAGTGATCAACACTAAGACTAAGTTATATTATTCTCTGATCCTTTATTCCTTTTGTTGATCTGAGCTTGAAATATTTGCATATCACAGTTTGGAGACTCGAGGATTCAAATAAATCACATTGTAACCCCAGTGTTGTTGTTTTTTTAAGAGGAGTCCGCTCCCTGTTGCATAAAACCCCCCTCTATAAGTATTGGGGGAACTGCAGTGTCTTGGATCCCACCAGAACACATAGGACTGGCTGGTAACGAGCAATGCGATTAATGACCAGGGACCGGTGGTAGCTGTTTGTCTTTGATATTAATCAAGTTTTAAATAATTCCTCATCCCTTGATAAGCTCATGTGGGTGTATATTATTATATCATTGGAGCTGGTCTTAACATTTGGCCTCCTGGACACATAATATTTCATCCGCTGGTATCTCTGGGTAAATCTGAAAAAAGAGAAGTTTGTGCACTAAATATAACACTGGCAGTAAGGATGGAAATGCCGATTTAAAATAGAAAACTATTCATAGATTAGCCATGCCGGGAACGTCCACGAATTCTCCAGTATCTGGGAATGAGGACTTATGTTTGTAGGGATATTAGCCAGTCATAAATTTATGGGCACCGCGGCACAGACATATATTTAAAGTATATAAAGAACACAAAGGTTTTCTAGAACACAAGAGACAGAAAACTCAGTTGTCCCAATATTGTGTAACTTTCAACAATGAAATATAACACAACAATATGAAAACACAAACATCGTAAGAGGAATGACGGGGTAGTGAGTCATCACAACAGTGACAACTATGAGCTCTGGATTTGTACTACAGTCTAGAGCCGGATCATCAATTAGGCCACCTAGGCTTTTGCTTAGGGCTCAGTGGGCATTCAGGGGCCGGACTTCTCTAACCCTTTTTATGTGTGTATTTTTAGACAAACGGAATGGGGGAAGGTGGCCCTATCTAGTATCTTGCCTACGGACCCCCGGAGTCTCAACCCGGCACTGCTCTCTCCAATGGCGTCTCTCATGATCATGTGATCTCTCCTGTGCTTGACCACAAATTGACAACTCTCTAATGTTTTTGTTGATGAGACAGACAACGCTCAGTCAGCGATATCCACAATACATTTAAGAGCCCGGTACACATTATCCTACTTGTCTTCAGTAGAGTCTTGTTAGTAATATCTATGTTTCGGCTCCACCACCCGATTTAAAAGAAAAGTCTACCCAGATAATTCCGCTAAATAATAATTCAAATAAAGGGATGAGGCCGACAACTGTACGACGCGTTTTTACCTTCCGTGTTTGGGAAATTTTAATTTTTAGCCAGAAAACAAGTCTGTAATGTACTGGTTTGTAAACAGCATACTACTAAAATATTATTTTACGGACGCTACTTATAAGGATCTGCCGCAATACTGGCTACAGATGACAGACGACTGCGCACCAATGACATTGTCAAATGGGAACCTCTTACATAACATAATCATGTTGGGACAGCGCATCCGATAGGAGGCTGTCCCAGTGATTAGCGTTTTCTACTCCGGGTTCTCTGGAAAACAGCGCAGTGGGAGAGCAGCAACACTGATGATCCGATGATCCCTCTCCTGCGATGCTCTCCCCGTAGGTTTGAAGATGGCATTAACCATTGGGGTCAAGCTCTGAAAAACTAAGCTTTTCGGAGATTGCTACAATTGCCCAGACCGCAGTCCTCACTGAGTATCATGGAGGCTGCAGTTTAATGCAGCAATTTGCCTAATCTCCAATACCTCCTGCGTTAGGCTTTCCTTAAATGAACATTTTACTTAAGAATGCCTAAACCATGCGGAAAAAGCAGTTACGTCCATGAGCTGAAACGTCAGCCATTGCACTGGAAGCAGACTGCTGGTTCACATGAAGATTCACTCAGTCCGTAGTAACGTGTTCTTCACCAATGGAGAAATATATCACGCTACTTGGGATGGTGCGCAAGGTCTGGTGGGGACGTGATCCCCAATATTACTCCACCTTTACTCTGTTATGGGGCAATGAGGGGGCCTCTCAGAATTTTCCTTACTCCCTAATAAACCATGGTAGAGCCCCTTAGGCATTACTACTTTTGTTCATGTTCTTAGAGATGGAAAAGCTGACCCGTTTGATGAACTTGCAACTGAATATGGGGGGAAGGGCGGGTGCCACTTGGTCCATTTTTAAAATATGCACAACTTAGCCGGAGTATTGAAGGCGCAATTTTAAAAAAAAAATCAACCTTACGTCACATAAGTCCAGATTGGTGGGGCAGCACGGTGGCTCAGTGGTTAGCACTTATGCCTCACAGCACTGCGGTCATGAGTTTAATTCCCGACCATTATCTGTGTGGAGTTTGTATGTTCTCCCCGTGTTTGCGTGGGTTTCCTCCGGGTGCTCCAGTTTCCTCCCACACTCCAAAAACATACTCGTAGGTTAATTGGCTACTATCAAATTGACCCTAGTCTGTCTCTGTGTATGTTAGGGAATTTAGACTGTAAGCTCCAATGGGGCAGGGACTGATGTGAATGAGTTATCTGTACAGCACTGCGGAATTAGTGGCGCTATATAAATAACTGGTGATGATGATGATTGGAAGACTCTTATTCCCAGCCTAGACCGCCTTTTGTCAACCGTAGTTGGCCAGCGTTGCCCCCCTATACGACCTTTCTCAAAAATGGAAATCAAAGGGAGGATGACCCAGGGCTGATAAATGATGATGAATGGGAAGAGGATCTTGAATTAAGAAATTAGCGCAGGAAATCAACAGACACAATTCAAATTTGACCACGGAGATTATTACACATCAAAAGTTGTTTTTTACCCCCAAATGAAACGAATGGATAGTCCGACATGTAAATGTTGCTGTGTAGAAACTGACACATTTTTACATCTGGGATTGTGTCCAATTCCAAACATATCGGAGAGATATTTTGCAGGCCCTCCGTCTAGTCTTAGGGAGATCCCCTTTGCCATTGGACTTTGCATTCTTGGCTTGGTTAACGAGCCAGAGATAATGAGATTTTGGTATTCTGCTGTCATTCTTTGCACTAAATTTAGATAGACCCTGGAATCCTCCAGATGAGTCACACAGCGCCCAATGGAAGAGGTTAATAAATAAGAAATAATTATTTCTCAAGATGACATATTCCCATAGAAGTTGACTCTACATTGGACACAACGCCTACATACGATACTATATCTTGGAAATTTGCTCAAACTGCCAAGGTGAACAGGTTAGAATCATGTCATAGAAAGACACTATGAAGCCTACGATATGTGTGTTATTATTCCCTGTATTCTGCCCTTTGTTATGTATAAATGAGAGTCTCACTTTTATGATTTGTTTTTTTTCTTTTCCAATTTCTGTTTTTATTGTTAATATTTCTAAATTTTGTTAAACATGTATTTTCAATAAAACCCAATGAATAAAAGTTTTAAAATAAAAAAATTAATACTTTCCATCCAGCGTGACGTCGCTGAAATAACGGGCGACACCGAAACAACCATAATGTTTTCATTTGCAATTTTTAATTTCCATTAGAACGCGCAGCAAACGCCTAGAGGATAATTATACGCTGGAGGAATCAGCTCACATTCAGCAAATCCAGCAGCCCAAACTTAACTTACCTCTCATAACAGTTATAATTGTACCAATAGGTATATGGGTCACTGTTGGATACTTCCCCAGTGGTCATCATCATCACCCGCCAAGGCTTTGATGTTTCAGATGAGCAATAACTGATGTTGGCTGTAAAACTATTTGATATCGGGATCATCAGCCAGTTATATCAGTAAGTTACTGTGTATGTTTGTATTCTCCATTGTGTTTTTTTGTACTGTTTATCTGCTATGGAATTAGTGGCACTATATAAATAACTGATGATAATGATGATGATGATGATGATTATGGCCTTGTATCCACTGTTGTTTTTTTATATGTGTTCTACTAGCGTGTAAACGCATCAGACAATAGAAACTAATTGCATTATATTTGTATTCTGCTTTTGGAAGGCATCTTGTTCTAGCCCTACGTATTGCAGTGTGTTACACGCATTTTTGCAAGGAATTTTATACACAAAAAAAAAAATGGCAGCAGTTATGGGACCTATGGCACCCTGAAATGGAGCGACCAGGAGAATGTGCCCAGAGTAGTCAGATACATTAGTCAGATACACTAGTCAGATACACTAGTCAGATACACTAGTCAGATACACTAGTCAGATACACTAGTCAGATACAGTCAGATACACTAGTCAAATACAATAGTCAGATACACTAGTCAGATACACTAGTCAGATACAGGGTAGTGGGCGCAATAGAATTAGATTGTCTCTTAGAGCTGAAAAAAGAAGATCAGATAGATTGTAAGCTTGCGAGCAGAGCCTTCTCGCCTCTTTGTCTGCATGTATTACCCAGTATTGTCTATTACTATGTTTGTCCCCACTTGTACAGCGCTACGGAATTTGCTGACGCTATATAAATAAATGATGATGATGATAAGATTACACACAGACAGGACAGCCAGAGGACAATGATGACGGCACCTGCGGAAATAGGAACGTACGTGGCCATATCGGACAATCGTCCTGTCGCGGTCAGACTGAAACAGGATAAGGCAACAAGTTTCCCTATTGGACAGTTGCTGAAGCCCCATTCCTGCAGAGACAACATGCTGCACCAACCAGTTTGTGTGGGCACCAGCCCAGGCTGTCTAGCGCTGGGGGGAAATAAAATGAAATATTTTTATTTTTTTTTAAAAAAAAAAGTTTAACAATATTGGTCATTGAAAAAAAATGCTTTATTCGAAGATAAATCATTTTTTCATTCATTTTCCTTTGTTACCACCGTTCCTGAGATCCTTGCTATAAATGCTCGATACCTGGAGAATCGTACAGACCCCGGGGCGATGTCGCTGATGGTGACATCTTAAAGTATAGGAGCTTTTCGCCCTATAATAAATAAACCCATATATCTGTCTATTCATCACGTGAGCTCTATTTAACTCCAGACCAGTATTATTATCGTGGACCGCTATCCAGGTGGATACCGGGATATAATTGGTATCAAACTGATGCATGGACACAATTCACAGCTATCACTAACTATGAACTATTGATGTTCGAAGGATCTTCTATTATAAATTGTATTTATTGCCCAGGTTTATAGGAACTCTGAATTCTATGAATGATTTATACCCGTGATGGGCAACCAAATACACGTCAGGGGCCACACAGTGAGGGCCACTAACCTTCAATATGGCCGCACATTACCCTTAATCTTAGTAATTTGATAAAACAATACATCATACTTGCCAACTCTCCCGGAATGTCTGGGAGACTCCCCCATTTCGGGGGAGTCTCCCGATTCCCGGGAGAGTGTGGCAATATCCCGCTAGCAAAATGTATGGCAAAATGTATGCTAATACATTTACTCTAGAATCCAAGACTTCTCCCGTGCTGCCCCCCTTCACTGGAACGACCTCCCTCGCTCCATTCGTCTCTCACCCAATCTGTGCTCCTTCAAGCGGGCTCTTAAAACTCACCTGTTCCTTAAGGCCTACCAACCATCCACTTAACCTCTCACCTCTTCTGGTTCTCCCCTGCCCCCTTTCTCTCTCCCCGTTGCTTCACTGGCTCCCTTATGTACCTGATTCTGTTTACCCTCCCTTAGGATGTAAGCTCGTTTGAGCAGGGCCCATCTTCCCTCCTGTCTCCATACCTGTTCTTCCGCTCCGTCTCTACTGTATCTGCCTGCCTGGAGTTTCTGAAGTACTGGTACTTTGTGTTTATTGTTCTGTACTGTCTTACCCTGTATAGTCTACTGTTTGTACCATGTACGGCGCTGCGGAAACCTTGTGGCGCCTTACAAATAAACGATAATAATAATAATAATAATAATAATAATAATAAACACTCTTGGGGGGAGACTTACTAACCCGCACGTTTTTAGGCACTTTGATGTGCCTAAAACTGACTAATTTAGTAAACGAGCAAACCACACATCAAAGTGCATGGTTATAAACTTCAAGGTTTAAAGCCATCCCAATTTTAACACATGGGAGGTACAGAAACTGTCCCATGTATTAAGGGCCTGTTTTGTTAACTATATTTTAAACTGCCGACATTTATTAAATAAAAATAAGAAATTAGATGCGGTTCAGACAGGTGAGATAGCACAAACCACACGTTGCTTCATCTCTTACTTTCTTCAAGTCATCTGCTACTTAGCATCGGGCACAGTCCTCTAGGTGGGGTCCCAAAAATACAATATAGAGGCCTGTTGAGTCATATTATTATGGAGCTGCTGCTCTTGTGAAACACAAACACAGCCCGAAGAATATTTCTTCCATTAGTCTTTCATGTGGAAAATCCGTTCCAACACCAAATCGCGTCCAATTCGTAAACATTTGTCTCCAAACACTGAGCTTAGCTCACTGATTACTTTATGAGGTGGGATTTTAACGATCAGTCTGCAGTACGCTATCGCCCCGCACTCCTCCTCGCTCTCTAAACTAAAACATATCCGGCTCTTCACCACCTTACATTGTACATCCGACTGGTAAACACGATGTCTCCCAGAGACGTGACTCACTATAAAAACATCCGAAATTGGGAGCTGTGACAATTCATATTTCATTTCACTTACACCGTGATCCTCACCAACTGAAATATTATGCAACAAGGGATGAAGAGTGAATATGTAATTATCTACATTTTATATTCTATATCAGAACCCCCCCCCAAAAAAAAACACTTTAACTAATGGTTATTTTCTTGTGCTTACAAACAAAACAATGTTCATCTCGTAATTACAACTGGTAGGGGCATATTCAATTGACGGCGGGATCGCCGAAAGTCCCGCGCTAGAAAAATATTACCGTTAATACGGTAATTACTCGCTGAATTTCAGCTCGCAGCTCCCTGAGTAAATTACCGTATTAACGGTTTTTACGCGCAGGATTACCGTATTAACGGTAATATTTTTTGAGCGCGGGACTTTCGGCGTTCCCGCCGTCAATTGAATACCCCCCTTAGTGTCTTACTAACGAAAACTCCAATACTCAATCTCAGACACTGGGTTTCTGCTTTATCCCCATGGCAAGCTCGCCCAAATGATAGCATCTCTTTTCTGGGCAAATATTAGATAGACGCTACCGTTTAGGCGTTCAATGTGATGGCTATCTAGCGTTTTGTAGTATGCCAGCGACATTAAGCGGCTCTCTACTGAAGCCTGTTCAGTGTATTCTCTGGTTTCTGAGCAATAGATTTGTTATTGTGCTAGAACATTTTGACTTTTTGATACATACCCAAAACACCATAATGTTTCTAAACCTTTTCTGCCTGCTTTGAGTCAAGTATTTACCAAAACCCTCATTCGCCACTTTATTAAAGAAAAAAATTAAATAAATAATCCTTTTCTTTTGTTTTGATAAATCATCATCCAAAACCTAGAAAAATCACCATAAAAAAAGACCCTTTCGTATACAATGAATAATGGGGACGAAATTATTGAAGCTGGGAATTCTCGGGACCACACTTTACAGCCAGCCAATCACAAACAGCCAGCATGGGGAAAATGTTTTTGATTGGCTTGTGGTGAATGGGAGTCTTAAGGACTCCAAGCCAAGGCCAAATTAGTCCCAGATTATTTTGCAGGATGTACCCTGGTAGGTGGAATAGGTAGGTCCAAAGATGTGTGTGTCACAGTATAATTTAGCACCCATGGGTGTGGAACCAATAGGCCTGATTGTCACATTCAGCTTGCCAGTTACACAAGAAATCCAGCCTAGGTTTTCTCCTGAGTCTTCTCCACAGGAGCTTGAACCGGTTTGTCAAATTGATGCAAAAATTTAAAAAATACAAGCTTGAAAGATTCGACCACAGTTCAATCAGTCCTAGTTGGATTGAGCAGGTTAGATGAGTATATTTGGCGAACACATTCAACTTACTTGTAGCTGACATTTTATATTCTTTATCAGGAGACTGGCAACACAGGAGGACAGTCACAGTAGCCACTAACGCCTGCCGAAAGATAATTAGATAAGCTAAACAAATAAAGAACACAAACAACAGTCCAAGTGGACTCCAGGACTCAAACAATAGTGTCACACACACACTTGGTATTTTTTCTTGATAGTCGCAGGAAGTTTGAAAAGAAATAAAACTTTTTCCTTTTTGATATTAGATTTGCTTTCGTTTTTTCGACTGACAGGAACTTGAATGGGAAACAGGAGGGACACACTAGAGTGAAGATAAAAGTGTAAGTAAATTGGAGGTGGAGACTTGAGATAAAGAGGTAATCTCTGGAAAAATGTGATAAACTGGAGGTAAAAAGAGATTTCCTCCAGTTTATCTTCACTATTATTTCCAGTTTATCACTGGTTTAGAATTTAGGTGACTCATACAGCAACTGAACCAGCCCCAAATCATGAGTGAACCGCAAACAAATTTGAGGCTGTCAAAATGTCTCAATTGAATTTCAAACTTGCTCAAAAACATCATTAGTTTTGGAGGTCAGGCAGAAGAAAGGTCAGGATGACAGGAAGCAGTCGAGAGCTAGAAGGGAAGTAATAGGAAGACCAGGTCATACGCTGGTGTATGGGACAGGTGGTCAATAAGCTAGAAACTTCCTGGTGGTCTGCCACCATCTGTTATAGGGTGGGTTGGTCGCCCGTTTTGGACGTGCACGAGAACAGTGCACAGGAATACATGGCTGTGTGCAGAAGTGCGGAAATGTGCGCGCAAAGACATTCCCCATGTGCAGGCGTGAAAAATGTCCGTCTCCTCCTCTGAAAAATTGCAGGAAAATCTCTGTATCACCAACACATTCGTCCGGTTCAAGCTCTCATCTCTGTTACGTGTTTTCTAGCCGTATCACCTGCACCAGCTACAGGTCGGGTGTCAGCGCCGACTGATAGTGATGACTACACATATGTATGCTAGAACATGTGTTTGCAAGTAACAGAAGCTATAACAATGTATTTTATGTACAGTAGGCATTAGGGACATCCTGATTTATGTATTCCATGCGAAAAAAGAAGTAAAATGTATTTGTATTAATGATTATATTATTAAGAGTTGTTCATTTATTTTATGAAATACTTTATATTTCACATATGCATTGTGTCTATCCTGCAGTCTGATCTGTCTGTCTATATACGGCCAGTAACGTATAGCCGCTGTGTACTTACACCCAGATTCAATTGTAAACGTTTCTTGAGATCCGCTTGAACTTGAAGAAGGGCCGACCTGCATGCAAGTTACGGCCGTTTTGTTTAAAGGCAAGTTGCGTTCACATTGCGTTCAAAGTGTGTCCCGCCTCTAGAATCTTGACCTTGTAAAATCAGAATGATAGCTTTTTTTTAACTTACTTTCCTTAATGAATCAGGCCCTATATGAGATGCCATCATGAAAGAGTGTTTACACAACTGTGAAGGGCCTGATTCATTAAGGAAAGGAAGGCAAAAAAGGAGTAAATTTGCTCCTGGACAAACCATGTTATAATGCAAGGGGTGCAAATTAGTTTATTATTTTGCACATAAGGAAAATACTGGCTGTTTTTTCATGTAGCCCACAAATACTTGATAGCTTTATATTTACACTGACATTTAAAGTTGACCAAGGACGTGTCCTAACCCAACTATAAATCTGTCCCTACATTTTAAATTTAACTCCCCCTCCAAAGCAACATGGATTTGCCCAGGTGCTAATTTACTCCTTTTTCTTGCTTTACTTTCCTTAATGACTCAGTCCCATAGTCGTTAAAATAACTCTTGGTGTATCGCTATAAATCCCCCCATCACTTGTGCTGTTGCCCCATTAGTTGCCAGTTTATTAGTTTATTTTATGTGTATACATATTTATTTATCTTACACTATTCATGTGCTTGTTTTGCTACTACCAATGTTGTTTTGTAACTGCGTAAAATAGAATATTAAAAGATATGATATTATATAGTATCTTTGCATTGTTCACTTGTTCTACAGTTCTACGAGAGTCACACCACATTCTCTCTCTCTCATATATGAAAATAAAGGAAGAATTGTTGTTCCACTATAGCGTTGTTAAAAAAGTACTAATAGTACAAGTAACTAGTATAATTGATAATGGCTATTACTTAATTTCAGTCATTAGTAATATAACCCCTTTTCCCACATGTAAATATGTATGAAGTTGGAAGATACGACGATGAATAATGACACTTTATACAAATGGCCGTTGTCTGCTGCAGACCAGGCAGCTCATCGTGGGAGAACACTGAAAATGGAAGTTTTTCAATAATTCATCTTCGCAGAATGTGATGCTTGGACTGGATCCAGGGGGGGAAATGCCGAAAGATGCAAAGTGTAAATTTCCTCAGACCTCAAATAATTCAACTTAATGTTATGATTATCAGTCAGCTTTGTATATAGACCATGAGAACACAATTTGATATTACACCGACAAAACAATAGTGTAACAGGAAACACTACAAGTAACGAAACGTGAATTGATTTTCTGCTTCCTTTATTTTCTGCTTTACCAAATTGTTGGCAATGATGGAAAGTTTTTCTGGGACCATTGGGTTAATGTCTCATAATACAATACAATTCTATTTACATTTGAACAATGAGAGTGGATTTGGTTCCATCATTTGTGTGATTTTCCGATGGTTGTATTATTTAGAGGTTAATTTATGTTGGAGGCAGCTGATATACATGTAGGGTGTGATTAATGTTCGGACATACAAGTTCTGTGCTCTTTATAAAATTGCAAGTTGCGTTCAGGCCCATAATGTATATTGTTCCAGTGTAAGCATTATTTTGATCTATGATTATTTCTTAAACCAACAGTGGCCTCCAAGACTCTTTTGCAAAACATGAGGGAAATCTTGCGTCTGTATCCCAAAAAGAGGATGCAGAAAGTCTTATTAAGAACAGAAACGTTTCCACTGAGAGAGGATTGAGGAATTTGAGGAGAGAGATCATTTAGAATTCAGGAAATTTTGAGACAGATTTATGGTTAGAATCGCATTACACCCTGGGGTTAAATTTATGGCTATCACCATTTATATTTATTTATATAGTGCCACCAATTCCGCAGCGCTGCACAGATAATATTTGTCATTGACATCAGTCTCTGCCCCATTGGAGCTTACAGTCTAAGGGGTATATTTACTAAACTGCGGGTTTGAAAAAGTGGAGATGTTGTCTATAGCAACCAATCAGATTCTAGCTGTCATTTTGTAGAATGTACTAAATAAATGAAAACTAGAATCTGATTGGCTGCTATAGGCAACATCTCCAATTTTTCAAACCCGCAGTTTAGTAAATATACTCCTAAGTTTCCTAATATACACACACAGACAATTAACCAACCAGTATGGTTTTGGAGTGTGGGAAGAAACTGAATCACGCGGAAGAGACCCACGCAAACACGGGGAGAACACATTTCCTGTGTCCTCCAGAATCCAATTGAAATTACTCGCCCTTACCTACAAAGCCCCCAACACCACCACCCCTTCATACATCTCAAGTCTCTTATGAAAATACTCTTCCTCCCGTCCTCTTAGATCTAGGTCTGACCTGCACCTTGTCTCGTCTCTGATAACCACCTCTCACTCCTGCCTACAAGACTTCTCCCGTGCTGCTCCCCACTTATGGAATTCCCTACCACGATCAATCAGACTTTCCCACAGCCTTCAAATCTTTATACGCTCCCTAAAACCCATCTATTTTTCAAAGCTTACTTTATCCCTGATGATAGTACTCACACTAATGCACCCTCACAACTGTCCCAATCTCCACTCTGAGCCACACTCGCTCCTCTTGTTTCAGCTGTGCCCTCTTCCACTTAGGATGTAAGCTCTCTAATGAGCAGGGTCCTCCATACCATTTGTTTTTATTTCTGTATTTATTTTGTCTGCCTTGTATGTCCCTGTTTTATGTATGCACTGTTTTCCCTACTGTTCTGCACTGTGTGGCACCTTACAAATCTACGATAATAATAACAACAACAACAACAACAACAACAAGAAGATCTTTCATACATAAATGATACTGATAATTACATCCAGCATACAGAAGGGAAGTGGTACTGGGCAGGTGTCCATACATATAGAATAAGAACAGATATTGAAATGAGACAACATAAAAAGTAGCAGAGGCTATTCTTCCTCAACAATACAGAAAAAAAATTAGGAATTTGCATCGTAAACCTCCATTTGTCACTGGTGAAAGAGGTCAACATTACTGTCAGAAAGCGCATCCCAAAATTGGCATTTTTTTTACTCCGCTAGATTGGTTTTCACCTGGTCGAAGAGCACACGGAGAACGAGCAGATTGCAGAAGGTCACAGGTTTCACTGGGCAGTGAAATCTTTGGCGCCTATAATAACTATAATACATCAACAACAAAATGTTGATCTCAGCCGTACCCTTCCTCTCCTCTTTGACCCTGAACACGACCTGACCTCTGGTCTGTCTCCAGCTCCGACTGTCTCACTTCTACTGTCACCTGCTACCTGGTGAGAGGAGTCTGAGGCCCTGACACATTGGTGTCAGTCGATGGCGCCCACCACCTCTTTGCATTGACCCCGGGCCAAGACTGGGTCTTTCATTAGACTTTCCACTACCAGCCAACCAGGTCCACTATAACTTCTACTACATCCAAGCCCCAACTAGCCCTATCCTAGACCTAAGACAGCAGTGATCCCCCAGCATAGCTCTAAAGGCACCAGATTTTCTGTGCATTACGGCTATTTTAATTTAGTGCATTCTAATATACACATACACAGGGAGAGAACGTACAAACGCCACACAGATAAGTTCCTGCTTTGTGTAATGGACATCAGAGTGTTGTTGCTTCATAATTGTCTAAACGTCGTCTAACAATGTCCCATTTGCCCACCTACATCATTAAATGACCATTATCTTAGTATGGAAACTGCCAGATTAAAGCTCTAGATGGTGTTCAAGCCAAGGCCCCTCTTAGCATAAATTGTGCCTGATGGTAATAAGGCCATTACGGAGTTTAAAGCAAATCTCCATTCAGGATAAACTGTCCATCGAGCTGCTCTTCCCCAATTGTGGGGGTTTCTCACCTTGTCCACCACTTCCCATCGCCAAATTTTTCCATTCTCCAGACAGAGGGACCAATACACCATAGAGAGTGCACAAACAATGCAGAGTGAATAATCAAATCCTGGCAACACCTGGTTGGACAGCTCCCACACACATCCAGCTAGGTGCCACCAGATCTTACTACTAGGCAACAGTTGGGGTCTCAGTTGAGAGACCCTCATATTTGTGGTACCCGGAACATCCATCAAGAGAGACTTCCTAAAAATCATTATAAAACACAGCAGCTCCTCACCCCAACATATCCAGCAGGCCTCATTATACAAGTGTTTTGAAATAAATAGTAATATCTTATCCTAACTTTCTTGAAAATATAAAGTAAACCCCTCATCCTCACTTCTCCCAGTTTTATGTAACCACTAAATTTGACTTGGGAAGGTACGGGCCTCATAAAAGCCTTAGATCCTTAGACCTTACACCCTGATTGTAATCTGAAACAGCTTGTGGAAGTTATGGAATTAAGCTGAAGTGCATCACATGCAATGTGAACGTTCCGAGTGCAACAGCTTTCCAGTAAGGAAACAGTCTTACAAACGCAAACCACTTTGCCCAGTGCCCAGTTTCCCCACTGTACATAGAACTTTGTTTACTCTCTCTGCAAATGCAAATACAAAGTGGGCGCACCTGGGTAGTCTTGTGCGTGAACAGAAAAAGCACTAAGTTGAGCACACCTGGGGCAACCCAAAAAATGCCCAACATACAGAGAGCTTCTCTGTGCAACCTGCAGATATCTTTAGCTTAATAGGTGCTATGTTAGACACACATGCTATCGTCAACGCACTCATCAGCCACGATGCATTGTGTTTAGTAACAGACCATAAATGTGCTATCCAAAAATACTTATTCACATCATTACTTTCCGCATCCCAAGCAAAAATCTACAACAATGCAAATAATGACATAAATCTGCCATTAAAATAACTTCTCCCAGAAATGTTGCATCTGCTGATAATGCCGACTTAATTAATACTAAAGGTCAAAAACATTGTATCCATTAGAGAGATAACCATTTATTTTATTGCAGCTGAAAGTGTCGCTTTGCAGAATGTATCAGAATGTATCTCTCGTTGTTCCACAGAGTTCCAGAGAGTTTCATAAAACTAATCCTCATCAATTACTGAAACGGGAGCTGAAAGGACCAGTCCACAAAAGAGGAACAATTATACAACTTAATAATAGATCCCTATAATAAGCAAAATGAAAATATAATTCAGATAAGAGTAAAAAAAATAAACACTTTATGGTCCATTAAATTGCCTGCAACAGCTGTCTGATATAAAACCAGTTAAATGTATCCCACTTTGCATTAAGTATATACGTAATAAAATGTGTTCTTACCGGTTTCACTCGCCATTGACTGCAGCTGTCCCCCAACTTCCTAACCAGGAAAGAATCAGTCTGAGCAGAATCCAAATTCTGTGTCTGCACATCTATCTCTGGTGCATCAGAGTAGGATGATTTACTGTGGTCTCCTGGAAGCCAGCACTCTGTATTTTTAACAAGAATTACATGAAAAAGTCCGGCTCATCCCTGAAAATATGGTTTATTCTTAGTTATGCAGATTACCAACCAAAAAAAGCTATTTATTCCTCTCGCCCCCCCCTGAAACTGGCCTCTCAATCACTCCTGGGAGCTTTTACCATTTAAGGTCAATGCTTCATTTGGTTGAACAATCTCAGCTCAGGCTTTTTCTAACGCAGAAAGCTGAAAGAGATCGTCTTCCTCTAAGGTTGCTTCATGTAGAATAAGTAAACTTTGGGAAAAGAGGGGGAAAAAAATCCTCTCTTCGCTTTTCGGTTCTTAAAAGATCAGCTCCCCCCCCTCCCTCCCGTTCGGCTAGAACACATAGATGAAGAAGACACCTCACTGGGATCTCTGTTCTGTGTCAAACCTAATACTTGTATATTTCTAAAATCAAGACTGGGTGAAACATTGCACAACTCTTAGAGGAAGCACAATGGTTATTTATAGAACCATGCAGTTATTCTCATCGTAGTCCCTTAATTCTTAGAGCAAAATAATAAAATAGTCCCATTTATTATATAAATACATAGTGCTAATATATTATGCAGGGCCCCAAACGTCATGAGAATAGCTGGGCTTCCAAGTACCTCATCCCTTTAATTATGATGTAAATAAAATAGGTTATGTAGCTATTTAAAAGCAGGTAAGATATGAAAGTAAATTACTAACTATTGCAACCAATTAGTCGTTAGTTTCATTGTCTAAATTGCTCTGACAGATCTGACAAAAAGCCATTTGCTGATTGGTTGCTGTGATTTGGTGAAGATTTTGCATTGAAAGTAGATCAGCTCTACAAACTGATTCTGATCACCCACAGAAGTTGTATCATTTATATATGTTAGTAATAAAAATATGCATTGCAAAACAGTGTCGGGAGAGAAGAGGTTAAAAAATTACATGAAATTAGTTTACTAAATCTTGTTACTGCTTTGAAATAAACTCTCCCCTGTGTAGCACTGATTCTGGGTGGTCTGTATATATGTGGTATAACAGGAGATTCCAGCAGAGATACTGTAAGCTTCTCTACTACTCAGATATCAGTTTAAAAGACATCAAGACACAAGTCCAATCAAATCTATGTGTTGGTCTAATTATGAAGCTTATACATAGCCCAGAGTCTCTCTCTCTCTCTCTCTCTCCCTCTCTCTCTATGTGGCCACTTTATTAGGTACACCTGCTCATTAATGCAAATATCTAATCGGCCAATCATGTGGCAGCAATTCCATGCATAAATGTATTCCGACATGGCCAAGAGGTTCAGTTATTGTTGAGAGCAAACACCATAATGTGGAAGAAATATGATCTAAGTGCCAGACGGCGTGGTTTGTGTATCTCAGAAACTGCTGATCCAGTGAGCGGCAGCTCTGTGGGCAAATATGAGAGAGAATGGCCAGACTGGTTCAAGCAGACAGAAAGATGTAACTCAAATAACAATGCGTTCCAACAGTGATGCGCAGAAGAGCGTCTCTGAACTTACAGCAAGTCCAACCTTGAAGCAGAAGAATACATCGGGATCCACTAACGTTAGCTAAGAACAGGAAACTGAGGCTACAGTGGGCACCAAAAGTGAACAGTTGAAGATTGGAAAACTGTGGCTTGGTCTGATGAATCTTGAGTTCTGCTGCTACACACATATGGTAGGGTCAGAATTAGGTTTAAACAACATGAATCCATGGAACCCTCCGGCCTTGTGTCTATTGTGCAGACTGGTGGTGGTGTAATGGACTGAGGAATGTTTTCTGGCAACACATTAGGCCCCTTAATACCAACTGAGCATTGGTTAAATGCCGCAGCCTACATGAGTAGGCTGCTGACCATGTGCATCCCTTTAGGGCCACAGTCTACTCATCTGATATAGGTATCTGTACTCCTGGTAACACCTTACACTCTGTGGCCATCAGTGGCAGAACACAAGGATAAGCCCTTGCCCATTTTTCCAGTCGCCAGAGCTCCTCGATAGTCAATGCTAGAGCTGGCTCCCTACTTGGAGAAAGAGAGCATTCCCAAGCAACCCAATCGAACTGGGTCCAGTGGAAACAACTTACTCTGTGCTGCTCGGGGACATTTCCACTCTGAGGATAAGGATCTGGCCGGTCAATCCAGATGGTTTAGCAGCTTGTGGTGGCTCCTTGGGGCTGGTTGAAGCTTGTGCAGTTCCTCCTGAAATCTGCAGTCTGGCTTCTTGCATCCTGGCTATAGGGCCAGAAACTCCAGCCACATCCCTTGTCCAATATCATTTCCCAGAACCACATTAGTTTGGAGGCCATCCATGGTGCATGTACCTGACCTCCTTGCAGCCCACAGTCAGGCAATACCCTAGCCATAGGTATTTCCCACTGGTCTCCATTTGTGACTTTGGCAGTATAATCGTGGTATACAGCAGCAGGGTGTATAAGGTGGGGGGCTTAGTACAGTAACGTAGGCCCCAGAGTCTTTTAGCCCTTCTTCCTATAGGGGTCCCACTGAGTGTAGGTAATTCCACATGTTTGGGGACGGTCATTTTCCTACATAAGTGACCTTCTCCACTCCACAATCCATTAGGCAGTTAAGTGGGAATAGTCTCTGTTGTTCACCTCCATTGGTCGTTCAACCAACCTGGGCTCCCACACTGGATTTGGTAGTTTGTGTCCATTACGTTCGAACTGTGGGACACGGAATCCTCAGATGTCCCCGATTTCCCATAGCCAAAGCACTTTCTCTCCTGCCTGGGGTCTGGTGGTCTCTAATAGTTTCCAGGAGCAGAATATAGAAGTGACTGGCTAGAAGTAGGTGTGTAGAAGGATACTTGCTTAGGGGGTGTTCAACAGTAGAGGGGATTTCTGTACAGTCCTTAGGGGCTTCCTGTCGCTACATACTGGGCAACATGGTGGCTCAGTGGTTAGCACTTCTGCCTCACAGCACTGGGGTCATGAGTTCGATTCCCAACCATGGCCTTATCTGTGTGGAGTTTGTATGTTCTCCTTGTGTTTGCGTGGGTTTCCTGCGGGTGCTTTGGTTTCCTCCCACACTCCAAAAACATACTGGTAGGTTAATTGGCTGCTATCAAACTCGATTCTTAGTAAATCTAGCCCTAGATAAAAATACTAATTTACAAAACTCGTTATCGCATTCTTCTCCAGTAAATATTCGTCACCCTGTTTACTGCGGGGAAAAAAGATAACCTCTATATTTTTCCTTGAAGGTTTCAATAAGCAACTTAAAAACTATGGACAAAAAGTGACAATGATTCATTTTATGACCTTGTATTATGCAGAAATCTGAGTTCTGTGGAAATGAATACACTGTCACAATTAGTCTTCATGTTCAAAGTAAAAGTGTCCTTGTATCTTGATGTGTAATTAATACACCAGTAACAAAAGAACAGATCTGGGAGAAAGGAAACACTAAATCCCATCAATGTCTGAAATTCCACATCTCATTGGATCAAGTGGTCCATAAAACTCACATATAGCATCACTGCACTGGGCAAGACAGGAACACACACAAAACATCAACTGAAGTAGACACTGCGCATTTCAGTAATAATAATAATAATGTTTTATAACGACAAAAATGGTCAAAATAAAGCTGGTGGTTCAGAATGGACGATTATTTCAAAATGCAACACAGCATCAACTAAGATTCGGAAAATAATATGCAATAAACTATTCTATTTTGAAACAATACCTCAGTTTGAGGTCATTGCTTCCCAAGGATCCAGTTATTGGGCTTTATTCATTAAGAAAAGAAAAGCAAAAAAAAATGAGTAACTTTGCACCTTGGCAAAATCATGTTGCATTGGAGGGGGATGTAAATTTATAATGTGATGGCAGATTTATAATTGGGGTAGGGCAAGTCCTAGGTCAACTTTAAATTTCAGTGTACAAATAAGCTATCAAGTATTTGTGTGCTACATGAAAAAAAGACAGAATCTAACATCATTAATGGATGTTTCAAATGCATTACATGTAAGCATATTGAAAACAAAGTATTTACCATTGCAACATCATCTGAAGATAGGAGCATAAAACATTAGGGGGTTTATAAACAGCAACGCATGTTTTGTGATATACGTATTGAAATGTAGCTGCAATTTATACCATGTGGGGAGGACCACAAAGTCTCTCAAAATACGCCTCACTGAACATAGAAGAAACATACTGAACCAGATTAGAACACAGAGTATTCCAAGGCACATTATGGATAGACATAATAGTAATCTCGACTGTTCAAGAATTACTGGAGTGGAATTAGTGAAAGAAGCTTCAAGAGGGGCAGACAGATTTATTTAAAAATGTTATTAATTTAAATTAATTTTCTCCCAGGAGAGAACCAATTGGCTGATGTAGCACAGCACGCCCGGCCAAGTCACTTAGTCCTGAGGGGACAAAGCTGAAGTTGATGGGATTGAGAATGTAGAATTATGAGAGATGAAGCTGAAGTCGATAAACAGACAATCAAAACAAGACTCTAGAAGCACCAGCACAGAAATTAAATTCCAACTTTGCTTGTGTAAAGATTAGGAGTGAAACTGCATACAGGTGAGGTCTCTTAGTCCTAATTGCCTTGACCAAAGTCGATTAGGACTAAGCGCTTATTGTAGTAAGTGTAAGGAATGTGCAGTTGTCAGTGTTGATGGTGCACTGCCACCTGTCATCTGTAGCTGGTACTGCGGCGGATCCTCACATATACAAGGCTCACTGTACCTGCAATACCCGGCCACAGCTTGTAATAGAAATTTTGGGAGCTAGTGTTTCATTAACAATTGTTCTAAAGAGTCTATAGTTCCCTCTCTATACACATCTCCGAGAAATATCTCGGAGGAAATCACCACAGTAAAGAAACGCGTCGGTATCATCTGCAACTAAACAAATTTGCACTTGATACGACTGTCTTTACCCTCTTGACCATAATATATAGCCAGAGAATAAAAAATGTATTCATCCCTGCACGGCTATCAGCAGAGTGATGAGACTCTTATGGACTAGGGACGCTTGAACAACTTGTGGATTGAGTGTTGAACTGGTTCGGCAAATTGGCTTTAATTATAAAAAATCAACATTCCATCGGAATTTCGTCACAATTTTAAAAACGGTTAAGAAAAATGAAAAAGTAGAACAAGTTCAAACATAAAAGAGAAAATAATGGAGCTAATGCTATCAAAAAGTATACACAGGGAGAACACAAAAGGAAAATGAAAAAAAGGAGGGGGAGGATAATTTAATTTAATACATTTCCAAGTGCTATATATTTTTTCATTAAATCAAATAATACATCTGTATGAACACATTGATAAATTGTTGAACATATAAAAAAAACCAGATCATAGTCTGTCTAATAATATAGCTTGTGGCCTGACTAGTACATGTTTGAGCCCTTTCCCGCACGTCCAAGTTAAATTTGAATCATTTTTGTAATTTATTGCATATGGTGAACAGGGACGGCGAAGTGCAAATATTAATGTGTAGTAAATATAACCAATTTATTGTAGATGAAAGTAGACAAATTGGGCCTGATTTATTAAGGAATGTAATGTGAATCAGCTTGTGTTTAAAAAAAATTGCACGTAACTAGCCTGGCTGCAAAATACTCAGCACTCCATTCCTGGTTGTGGTGACTGTGTCCTGAGAAAGGCGTGACAGCGATACCATTACCATCGATACAACCCGTTTGCTGACGTCTGGTGGTACATCTCTCTGGTGTTCAGCTACACCACATCTATTCCGGCCTGCATCCTAATCATCCGTTGTGCAGATCCACTCCATCCAATTGGAATGGTAAGAATTTGAATTGACTTTTGTGCTGCCTCAAGTGCTAATGTGGCGGATCTACCATTGGTGCAGCAGGTGCCTCTGCACTGGGGCCATGGAGATAATGGGTCCCGCTGAGTAGGGCACTAGCGAGCTGTGGGCCCCCGTTCCCTCCTCTCAGCTTCCCTGCACCGGGGCCCACAGCTCTCTAGTTCTGCCTGTTAGGAGTAGTCGGTTATATGGGAAATAAATTAGGCAGTGTCAAGCAGTTTTGGATAAACGGAAATGATGAGTTACGTTAGGAAACTACATCAACAGATCTGAAGATTTCATTGCACTAGATCCAAATAAAGAACAATTTATAAAGCAAAACAATAATCGATTTACAAATCAAGAGACATCTTCCTGTACACATATTTTGCACAGATTTCTGCACTACACTGAACAGGAGATAAATGTTTCGTCATTACTTGGTAAAGACAAAAAGTGTTCTACGATTTCCCATTTATATTCTGGGCCACTCAAAGAGCTGGTCTGTGTTTATATATTTTTTATTTACATTGGTATTTTTAACCTTTGTATAATTTCCTTATTAGTTCCCTGTGTAAATAAGAGGCGTGCATTGTATTCGGTGTCCATCTGATACACAAGTGCTTCAGTTCCATTATCTTCTGTTTGAGTTCTTGCCGCGGACCCTCGGCTCCGGATGCGTCGTGCTCCATCACTCCGAGAACAGAGCTCTGGTTTGGCAGGTTCCACGTTCCACTTGGCCAGGAGTAAAAGGCAAATAAATATTTGTGCAAATTCCAATTTGTGCTTGAAAAATGGAAATACTTCAATGTGTTTTAAAAGTAAATAAATCCGTTGTTAATGTTGGAAGGTTTTCTGGATGTGATGAAGACACACACAACGAGAAAAAATGAATTTTTATTAGTGTGTGTCAGAAATCGTCCTGGGAATATAGAAGGATATTTGTTTGTTTCAAATAGCGTTGATCTTTTCTTAACCCCATAATAACCTGATGCCTTTTACACCCCTAGGGCTAAATTTAATTTTACTTAACCCCTGGGTTGCCAATCCGGGGTCACATAATCCCTGGCTCTCTCCAGTGGCGCCGACCTTCTGCGTTGCGTGTAGTACACTTGATGTTAGACAAAAGTCAGAGAATAAACACACATATTTTGTCCCGCACATATTTTCCATTACAGAAGACAGCAAGTTCTGGTCCCTAAGTTTGCTAAACATGTAAAAAGTTCTACATCTTGGGTTTGATTCATGTGCGGACGTACGTATATTGGTTAGCGTATCATGCGTGAAATAGCATGCTCATAAACGCAACTGTATGCAATTCATGTCTGAACACAAATGACACTTACGACTTGAGGCGGAACGAGGGAGGGGAAGGGACCGTGTACAGTAAGGACAGCCGGATTAAATGCGCCCAAACCAAGTCGTGCGTTTGTCATAAATACGTTTATTTTCAGTTGTATCTTTTCCACCTGCTACAGAACAGCTGTGAATGGCGACTGATAGTGATGACTGACACGGCATAGGCTTTGATTTAAAAATTACACGTATCCGTGCCACTAGCTGTCACAGGACATCTGTGCAACTAAGATAGACTATTAAATCATACTGTGTGTACAGTACACACTAAAATCACCTAAAATGTCTTTAATGTAAAAAAAATATTTGAAAATAAATATTTATATAAATAATTATGCTGCAAAGAGTTGATTTTTTCCGTTATGGTAAAATTTTTATGCGTTCTGATGTGACCTTTTATTGTACGTATGCTTGGCTTTGAACTGCAGTCTGTTCCGTGTTTCTACAGGTACTGTTTAGGTAGACCGTACTTACACCCAGATTGAAATCGAAACGTATCTTGGGATAAGCTTGAGTTTGAATACAGTCAGAACTACACACAAGTTCCGTGCTGTTTTTGAACATGCAACTTAAGCGCAGGTTGTGTTCAGGTACGAATCAAGTTCAATTCAGACAGACAGCAAATTCTGCACCCCATTTAAATTACTCCTTATTCCTAGAGACACATACTTTCCCCATTGGGATCACGTAGGAAAATTCTGCACCTCTTACATTCGTGGACGGAGCCCTCATCACTCTCTGCTAAATCCTGTTTCTAATCTCTCTGGCAAAGGTTTCCATTGTCCATATAATAGCTGGAAACAAGTTCTATGACACAACGTACTTCATCCAATTGAAGAGGGAGTTGAGAAACATTTAGAAGCCTTGCACAATGCTGCAATTCTACTGTACAATATTTACTTTACTAATAAGTATGTATTCACACACCAGATTCCAGCTTTAGTCACAGTCCTTTGTCTTAAAGGTTAACAAACTTGTCAGATGATAAACATTCCTGCGGAGAAGGTTTGGAAGTGGCTCGTTCGAGCTTCTCCATTTCCTGAATTAGCAAGAAATAAACATTTTAAAACAAAAGGCAATATAAACATAAAAGATGATAGATGTCGTTTTATTCCCTGTGTATTGTAATTTCTCTATGGTCCCCAGTTACACAGATTCCTCATTGTGAAGGCAGTGATGTTTTGTCGTGTGTTGAATATGTTTTAGAATAGAGCAAACGACACAGTTATATAATTCATTGGATATCAGAACATTGTGACGTTACTCATGAAGTTGCAGAAAGCGAGATTCCGTTTTGGGGAAATGAGATTCAAGTGTTTTGCGTTTTCCAAACGCGCTTTATATGTGAAGGTACATTTCTAGAGAAATCTTCAACATTTATTTTATGAACATTAATTTATATAGCACGCTTTCTGAGCGCAAACTGCATTTAGTATTAAACGCACATATTTTTATTTTATATTATTTCATTTAACACATTTATTAGAATGTTGTTAATGTCTACGGAATAGAAAAAACATTTATACAGTTGCTCCTGATACAAGCACATGTTATAGCATGCATACAAGACTGTCATCACTAGTGAACAGGACTTAGACTAGCCCTGTAGCTGGAGCTAGATATACGGCAGAAAAACAAGTAACTTTGAGGTGGCCAGAGCTGGATTCGGACGTGGCTGTGTGTGCTTGAGTTTGGCACGTCCGTACTGTACATTGACTACGGCAAAACACCCCTTGCCCGCCCCGATCATCCCCCAAAATCGTAGGCTGTAGTAAGAGTCCTTTGCATTTGAAGACGCAGTGGTCGGGGCTGCGTTCACAGACGTATGTCCCGGTTCTGGGCACACGCAAAATGATTTTGCGCACCATACGCTTCATGATATGTGACAGTCCCAATGTTCTTCTCATTGTCAATTTATCACATAAATGAGGCTGAAAGGAGAAGCATTTTTGGAGAAAAATCAATAAGTTGCAATTAATGATTAAATTGCTAATAAGCTTGACTCCGCTTTGTGTAGGTGACGAGGACAATTTAATGAACAGCTTTAAAACACAGAAACTTTAGCGTTTAGAGAACATTCCCGATAGTATTATCTAAGAACGGAATCGTAGAAGAGTCCAGCACGTAAAACTACTGATAACAATTAAATCTACAAACAAAATCTTAGAATATGTCCTTTAGCAGGCCGCCAAATAATGTCAGGGGTCTCCGTTACAAATTTAGACATCTCTCCAGTTATCTGACATTCCTTTCAAGTCCAGATGTTGTCTCCTTGAAATAATAAGTGAACCAATCATTTAACACAGCACATGGTATAAAAAAAAAAGAAGATAGAAAATAGAAAAATGGAAAGCATTGCACCCGAGGCTTATTCACGTGCAGTATAGATTCTATATACGAGGTATGTCTATTAAATAACGAGACCAATTAAATAACTCACCTTTATTTATTGGTATTACAAATTTAATGCTTGTCCCCTTCAATATACTCCCCATTTGCACTAATACATCGATGTAGTCTTGTTTTCCACTGGTGGAAGGCATGGAGCAAATCAATTTCTGTCCGTTTTCTTCTTTACAGCATCAACTGACTCAAAATGTGTCCCTTTAAGCACTGAGTTAACTTTTGGGAAAAGATAAAAATTGCAATGTGCTAAATCGGGCAAAAATGCAGGATGTTCAAGTGTAGTAATGCGTTTGTCGGTCAAAAACTGCTTCACAGAAAGTGTTGTGTGAGCAGGCGCATTGTCCTGGTGAAGAAAGAAACCATTTTTCCACAGTTGCGGCCGTTTCTTTCTGACTCTTTCTTTCAGCTTTTTCAAAACTTCCTTATAATATTGCTGATTAACTGATGTGCCTTCTGGAACCCATTCTTCCAAAATGACACTCTTGATATCGAAAAAACACGAGCAATGAGAATTTGGACTTGCTTTAACAAGCTTTTTTCGTTCTTGGTGATGACGGTGTTTTCCAGTGCATGGACTGTCTTTTGGTTTCAGGATCGTACTGGAAGATCCAGGTCTCATCACAAGTGATTACTTTATGAAACAGGTTTGGATCTGTGTCAAGTTGCTGCAGAATGTCAACACAACATTCCTTGCAACGTTCTTTTTGCTCTGGTGTGAGAACCCTTGGGACCATCTTTGCACAAACTTTCATCATGCTAAGATCCTCACGCAAAATTTTCCATGTGGTGTCTTTGTCAATGTTCACAGATTCAGCTATCATTCCAACACTGAGTCTGCAGTCTTTTCGAACAATCTGATTTTTTTCTACATTTTCTTCGGTTCTTGAAGTGCAAGGTCGTCCAGGGCGTTCATCATCTTTGAGATTCTCACGTCCCTCGCAAGTTCTTTTGTGCCACTCAACCACACGCGCACGAGTCAGGCCGTCATTCCCATAGGCTGTAGTAAGCATTTGAAAACATTCTGTTGGTGTTTTGTGCAATTTTCCTAAAAATTTCAATTTGACACGTTGTTCAACTTTTAAACTTAGCATTTTTTCGGCACTCTACAGAAAACACAACCAAACTAACTGGCGACTCACAATCAGCTGAATGTCATAGAGTGTTGCAGCTTGTGATGCAGGTTCAGACAGGTTCAAGGCTATTACGTAAACAATTATAACCGGTTCTGACTGCTTTGTTTACTAGGTGGAATCACAGTATCGTTATTTAATAGACATACCCTGTAGTGCTGTTTCTTGTTTCTGCCTCGTAAACAGGGAGACACAGAAGAATGGTGCAAGGATTGTGGGAAAGGGACATTCAAAAAAGTGGGTGCTACAAATCAAACCTGGTCAAAATCTGCATGAACTCTGCACGGAAGGCATCAGGGTATTTTATTTTATAATTATTTGCCATATTCTTCATGCATGACATAAATGTAGCACCCAGACTAGTCCAGCCCACAAAGAAAGTGATACGTTTGGGAAAACTGCGATGTAACAGGATGTCATTACTTTGATCGGACAACGCATGACAAAGATTAACAGCCTAACGCTGCTTTCCTTGGACAGAATGCAGAAACAACAAATCTGTCCCTTCCTGAAATGTACAAATCAAGAAAACACTGTTTTCCCAGCTAAGACCCAGGAAAAATGACGTTTCAGAATGACCCATGAACTCTGGGTTGTATAATGACTGAAAGTTATTTTATCCTCGGCTGCTATGGAACACGATATTTGATGTAAATCCAGTTACATAGGTCTAAGGAACGTTTCCAGAATACGCACATATGTCACACAAGACACTGCAAAACCTCTAATTCATGCACTTATCATCTCCTGCATCGACTATTGTAATATACTTGTCTTCCCCGAATCAGACTGTCACTTCTACAATCTATTTGGCACACAGCGGCTAGATTCACTTCTACTGCTGCTCCGCTCTGTCAGTCTCTACACTGGTTGCCTGTTTTTTACCAAATCCAATAAAAAATACTTCTACTAACATACAAGGCCATCAACAAAATTGCACCAACATACATCTCCTCTCTTGTCTCAAAATGTCTCCCAACTGGACACCTCCGTTCTGCACAAGATCTACGTCTCTCATCCACCCTCATTACATCCTCTCATTCCCGATTACAGGACTTTTTTCGGGCTGCGCCCACTTTGTGAAAGTCCATCCCTCGCACAGTAAGAATTTCCTCTGGTCTTAAAGCGTTCTCTGAACTCAACTCTTCTGGCAAACTTCTAATATTCCTCAACCACCCTCTTACCCTCCATAGGTTACCCTATTACCACCCTCTACACAGTTCACACAAGACTACAACCCTCTGAGTAAGATTGCTGGCCATATTGGATCATATGGCCCACTAGGCTGGACCAATATACAATGTGTGGAACTTATACCACATGTATCAGACCCCCATTTTCCTATAGATTGTAAGCTTGTGAGCCGGGTCCTCTTACCTCTGTCTCTATTACCAAGTATTGTTTTAGTACTGTGTTTGTTCCCAATTGTAAAGTAATAATAATAATAAATACTAATAATATAATTGTAATGTTCCTGGTCTGGTCAGCTGGTTGCTTTTGTTGGATAAGCTGTCCTTAAAGTGGGCCCATCACATATACAAAGTAGATGCAGCCATTTTGTTTGCTGAACCAATAATCATGTGACATCACTGAGGCTCTAGGTAGACACTTGATCTGTTTCTACAGAGAATGAGACGTAAGGAGCAATGTCAGAGAGAGAAGACAAACCCCGATCCATGGGCTTACACGCAACGGCTTATTTCCTGCTCCCTGACTAAAATTTTGCATGAAGGTCTGCTCACCCAAGCCGTGATTCACTGTTTCTCCTCCCTGGAGGCTGCCTGGAGCAGCAGTTTGCAGATCCTGGTGAAGTTGGCGATCCTGGTGAAGTACTGAGGAGGCGCACCGCTGTACCTTGATTTGGAGATCAGTACAAAAACGAGATTTCATTTTACAGCACAAGGTTATTGTAATGAGATAAAGGAGTGGAAAAGAGGTCCATTTTTGGGGTGTTCCATGTTACGCAACAGCGGGTGAATGACCATTTCACTCCACAAAACGACTTTGCCCTTATTTGCCTACACTCCCGGAATGACTGGGAGACTCCACCCTCCCTAGTGAAGCTGGCATGATAGGGGCGTTGATGATGAGACACTCTTTGCATTTCATCATCATGGTTCCGCCTCCTGCTGTTCAATGGCGCTAATTACAGCGTTGCGCAGCGGCCTGGGGCCATGATAACACGAATGGCGGCTCTCATATGAAAGATCAAATAAGTTGGCAAGTATGACTTTGATTCTGCCCCAGTTCGGAGCGGGAGGGAATCAGATCTATCCTTTACTTTTAACGGGACCTGTTCTGTGGATCCATGTTGCGCTTCTGCAATTGTAATATAATGCATCACACACAAAACTGCCCCCTGCAACAAAGCCGTGATGTCCCCTCACTCTCATGTTCAAGCCGTTAATAAGGCTAAACCTTGCATTAAATAAGTGAAAGTGTTATGTAACTAAAGACGTGGTTATAAAATGATAGGAGGTTGGAGTTTATGTGACATCACTGAATAGCGCAGTAAATATTTTTTTTATATCTCCGGGAGAAACTGGACCTAGAGACAAGTTTCCTTTTATCCCCCTGACTCATGCAGCCAATGTATTCGTCACAGTACAGTCTCATCTGTATACCTTTGTATACATTACACAGTTCTTTGTTTTCTTTCCTATTGGAACCTGTAATGTAGAGAGCGTCTCAAGTTCCCGCTAATCTCTGTCTTCTTCCTGTAAGTGCAGCATTAATGTGTGTCCTGTTCTGTGTATTCCGCACTGTTTAGACATGAAGTTCCCAGAGCCGAAATTCTCACCTCATTATCCGCTTCGGCACTGTGAAATCGTAGGACTGACTTGTATATTATTAATAGCTGTGACGAGCGCCGTCATCCCGCTTCTAACACAAAACTTACAGCAACAATCTGGCTGGCATTTGGCCTTACATGAAATAACATTGAATAGTATTTACAAACAACAACTGAAAAGGAATTACTATGGCCGATGAAATGAGAAGAACCAATAGTAAAAGTCTATTTACTATGTGTTTGGACCGGATTTCCATGAAGGTTCGAAAATGGACAACAAATTCCCTCCAACCTAAGGAACATACATATAAGAGTTAGTCATTTCTCCAGCAAATCAGGTGACCAAACACAGGGGTGGGGCCAGTGGATCACGGTAAACCTGGTAAGAATGGTCAGGGGCGTCCCACCAGGCCAGCTATACTACTAAAAAAAAACAGGATAGCGTATGCCATTCCACCTTCTGAGTCCCCCACCCTGATCTCCACATGGATGGGGCAATGGAGCAAGCACGGGGTTCAATGAAGCCTCTTCTGCACATGTGTAGTGATGCACCTAACGGGCTTCCCAGCCAGACAGACGGGCATAGAACATCTGAGCCCTGGCCCTGATCAGGGGAGACGTGGCATCGTGATTTTGCTCTTAGACTCATCGGCCTTCCATCTGACAGCTGGGGTTTGGTAATGGTCTTGCATGCAACATATCTCCTCTTTCTGGTCCTCTCCCTGTAGACCGTCTCCTGGAGATCTATGTGATCACACAGAAGTACTAACCTGCTCACATTACACCTAGACAGATGGGCCTATCATGCTACTCAACCCAAGGAACAGAAAAGATGTTTCAGTGGATGGTCATAATGGACAACGTCCGGACGCTATAGGTCTGATACATATTCAGACGTAAGACTGTCTACGTGCCGTATCTTGTGTGACATAGCTCTACACAAGCTCCAAAATGGACATTACACCAATAAACGCAATTACCTGCAATTCATTTCTGAACGCAAATGACACTTGTGACTGCCCACTTCCTTGTCACTTCAATCCTTGCGTCTCTCAAATGTCATGAGGAGAATAATAGACCTGCTGGCTGGGATCTGATATTTCAAAAGGTAACAACCAGTCTCCTCACTATAAGTGGGAGGACTGTTGCTGCCTTGGGAGTTTCAACTAATAGAGATATAAGAACATGTGAGAATATATTAAATCAGATAATATACAATATCCAAAAAGGTTTATAAGGATTGTGACTTTACATGTTTTTTTGTAAATTGCAGCTGTATTCTCTACTACTGATTTATTGGGCAACTGAAGGGTTGCATAAGAAGCAAACAAAAAAGGAGAAAACTCTGAGCTCTCACTTCAATAATGAGACCTTTGCTATCTCGGAAAATATGATTTAGTCCGATCTCTCACACAGCAAATATAGAACACGGCTATAACAATCCAATAATTCCTGTATACCAATTGTATGCCGATATCTCATAGACCTATGTGAAGTGTGATAGATCTTTCTCCGTAACGCATTTCAGTGTCTCTGCACACTTTCATCAGAAGGCACTGAAACGCGTTAATCCCCTTTAAATACCTTCAGTTCTGATACTTTTCCAGCTATATTTGTTAATGTTAGTAATAATCTCCTTTATAGGAGGCATTGTGTATATTGAGTAATCCGTTAAGTATTTTGGTCCTGGAATTTGAAGACATCAGCGGGCATTAATAACGAATGGGTCTATTCTGAGAGCTGGACTGGCCTATCCTTGGGGCTTATTTACTAAAAATCCATAGAAAACTTTGTGTGTTTTTACAGCTCTTGATAATAAATACCTTTTGGCTGCAATGTATTAATATTTAATTGCCATGTAATAAAGGTAAGTTACCTATTGTTTCTTCAGGTCTGTCTGTGCATGCGTAAGCCGACTAAAATACGTTACATTATATCTACTGTCTCCCCTCCCAATAAGAAAGTAAATATTAGCCCTAATCATTTTAAATAGATCGACACTGAAAAAAATGATTTAATAAATAATCCTTTTCATTGCTCATCTTCTGTAAATTCCACCGTCAGATGACAATAACAGAACTGGCATCTTGTCAGTACAAGTACCACCGCGATAGACAGGCTTCTTCATGCAGAAACAATACTTAACGCCAGTGGGGTTATATCGCCCATGGTAATCCTTGGAAAATACAGGGCAAAGTGAATGTAAACCCAATCTCTGGCAAATACAATTGTTGCGCAGCGAGTTCGGCTTTTCTCTCTTGAATAAGTCGCCCTATAAATCTTAAACGTTACTATTTATACAGGAAATGCTCTAGAAATGTAATTGTTTCTTCCTCAAAATTCTAGATATTAAATTAACGAGCTTCTGTTGCTTGTCTACTGCTTTTTTGTCCTATAGAAAGGGCTACAATGTTTATTGGCCTTTTGACATTATCATCAGATTGGCCTAGGAGGGGATGTGACCTGTGGACCAATAGGAAGCTATTAATTAGCGTTGCCATATTACACACCTTTTAATGGGCTCAGCTGGTGTAGTGGATGTGGCGACAGCTCAACCGCCCCCACCATAATCTGCCACCGCAGTGCCCTCAAGGGAAGCCTGGGTACTTGGCACCAACACCAACCCATCTTGGCGCCCCTGCCTGGACCTGCAGCCGTGTCGGCTCCCTTGCAGCTCTGGCAGTATCCTCGACAAGAGTTACTGCTACTCCTGGAAGACGAAGTAGGTAATAAACACTATTATTGTGCCCAGCACTCCAGTTAATTTGCAGGTTCATAATTACTGCTTGTAAATTGTGATGAGATCCTTGAAAACCTGCGGGAAATGTTCATTTTATACAAACAAGACTCTAATAGTGTTGAGACCAAAATATCCTGCTTATATTGTACTTTGTAACTGTAGACACTATTATAAATACAACATATATAAAGATATTTTGTTCCACAGAGAGACTTTCCAGGCACAAATCCGGCAACGCTGAGGGCATTTACAGGCAATTACCACATCCGGCTAAGTAACATCATCATCATCATCATCATCATTTATTTATATAGCGCCACTAATTCCGCAGCGCTGTACAGAGAACTCATTCACATCAGTCCCTGCCCCATTGGAGTTTACAGTCTAAATTCCCTATTATAGACACACACTCACACACAGAGACAGACAGACAGAGAGGGAGAGACTAGGGTCAATTTTTTGATTGCAGCCAATTACCCTACCAGTATGTTTTTGGAGTGTGGGAGGAAACCGGAGCACCCGGAGGAAACCCATGCAAACACAGGGAGAACATACAAACTCCACACAGATAAGGCCATGGTCGGGAATCGAACTCATGACCCCAGTGCTGTGAGGCAGACGTGCTAACCACTAGGCCACTGTGCTGCCCATGTTTCCAATAACAATATATGGCTAAAATTATTACTCCTATTTCCCCTCGTTTACCGTTTCCTAAATATCTTTATATTGTACTTCATTAGAATATGACATAATACATATTTTATTCTTAACGCAATCAGACTTATTTAACAAATTGATGCAATTGAAACAAACCACAGCAACCAATCAGAAACGACCTTTTATTAGGTTGCCTTGACTGTTAAAAGCTGATATACGATTGGTTGCTATGGGTTACGCCACTTATTAAAGATTGCCAGGTTTGAGATAATTAGTGCATTTTTTTTTCCTTTTTGTACGTACACTTTGGGTGCAAATATCCACTTTTAATTGAGGTCAAGAATTATTGTAACTACATATGATCCTTTAAATCCACCAGTTGTGTAACTATATAATATAACTTACAGGTATTGACAACTACAATCTGAACCGGTAGAGTTTTCATCTGTGTTTGTTTAAAATTCCACCTAATTCCTCTGAACTTTACAGGTTTAACTCATTTTGGAGTTCTGCAAACTACTCAGCGTTTTATCCACTGATCCACAGATGCATCCGAGAGATTTCCGGACTTACACTCGGCCGCCTTTGGTGTACGACAGGCTCTCTACCCATTTATAATACATAATGTTACACTGCCTCTTAGAGTACTAGTAAGGAACTGGCTTATTGCAGGAACATGAATTCTGTAAAATCACTAGAAGACATCAAAACCTGACAACAGGTCTACAAATCCTGCAGCTGATTATGGAGTGATTATATGAATACCTCCGTCAAACAGGGTGATATCCTCTATATGCAAAAGTGAGTAAGAAAAGCAGCACAGTGGCCTAATGGTTCGCACTTCTGCCTCACAGCACTGGGGTCATGAGTTCGATTCCCGACCATGACCTTATCTGTGTGGAGTTTGTATGTTCTCCCTGTGTTTGCGTGGGTTTCCTCCGGGTGCTCCGGTTTCCTCCCACACTCCAAAAACATACTGCTAGGTTAATTGGCTGCTATCAAAAATTGACCCTAGTCTCTGTCTGTCTGTCTCCCTGTCTGTCTATCTCCCTCTTTGTGTGAGTGTGTGTCTATATTAGGGAATTTAGACTGTAAGCTCCAATGGGGCAGGGACTGATGTGAATGAGTTCTCTGTACAGCGCTGCGGAATCAGTGGCGCTATATAAATAAAGGATGATGATGAAACACATGGACAATCAGCCTGTGTAGTCTCTTCACCTCACTCCATGCTACAGAAGGCAGCTCAGACAGGGCTGTAAAATAGGATCATTAATCCTAACAATTGCATTGGTTAGTAACTTGGCCATTCTAGTCAATACAATGAAGTTGAACAAGCAGTGGAGCAACTAACTGTCCTACACCTTTACAAATACTTTTTATATGTTCTTGACAGAGAAATATATCAACCTTATATTGATGTCATAAAAGCTATTTTCAAAGACCATTTGAAGGATACTCACTGGAAGCCACCATCTTTCAGACTTTCCTTTGGCCTTCGCATGTTACTGACTTGATGAGTAGAGAACCTGCAGTAAAAGCATTAGTTATTCTGATATCACAGTCACACAGGCTATGTTTGCACTGAATTTCAGAAAGTGCTTTTTTTTACTACATGGCATGGTGTTATTTCACTGCATGCTTGTTTAAGACTTTTATTGCTAGCCTTTGTTGTGGGAGTTAAATCACTGATTGCATGTGTTTGTTAACTATATATATATATATAAAGAGTGTATGGAGGCTGCATAGCTAGTGTGTTCAGTTCAAAGTATGTTAATTACAATATTAATATAGGCCAATTCAGAGTTATACCAGAGTTTCTGAATTTTCTGGTGTTATCACAGTACATACCAGGTTCTCCTGGTCACAGGTCCACGGCTACTCACAGTTCAGCCTTTGTCTGTTTCCAGTATACACAGGCAGGAATCACAGTGTAGCTTTCAGCTTTGCAAGTAGGGGGTAATATCTCTTGGGCTATAACACTTCTCCAAGGTTCTCTCTGCCCCTCTCTGGGTTTCTCACAACTGTTTGCTACAACCCTCTCTCCAGGGGTCTCTGCTTTTACACCCAATTCCCCACTCTCCCAGGTCTCCTGCTTTTCACATCACCTCCATTCTCTCCCCGTATATCTTTTTTCCCCTTTTTACAGCGTCTCCTACTTATCAGTCACTAGCAGACTGGGCTGGGCTGTCACCATAGCAACCAGCTAGAGTCCCTTTTCTTTCCACAAACACCCAACTTGCCCCTCAGGTGAGCCCTCCGGTATTCACTGGGGTACATGGTTTACTAAACCGCCACTGGGGAGTGTTACATATAATATGTCATAAAATCATATATACTGCCCCATAATGTCACTTACAGCCCCAACAACTTACCTCTGAGTTTCCATTTTTCATCACTCACCCCATTATGTTACCAAGTCCACCCCTTCCTGTCTGCACATTTACACTGTGACACATTAAATGTAAAATATTCAATAAATAGAAACCCTCAGATGTTTGTTTTGTCCTTTTGGCAACACAGTACAACTGATTTCCTTTAGTAATGAAGGTACACTTTACTTTGAGGCAGAAGTGCCATGGATATACACTGCTCTATGGACAACCGTCCTACCATCCAACCGACAAAATGGCGGACTACATCTGGAGCGGCGACATTTTCAAAGGGTTCGTAGTAATTAAGTACATTTATTTGGAAGCGAAAGTAACATGGATCTAGACGGTACGGTACATGAATCACAGGATTGATAGTCATGCTCTATAGACAGCATTCCCGCTATCCAACCTACAAAATGGCGGCGTACACCCCACAGCGGCGACACTTTCCCCAGACGTCGCTTGGAATGGTTCGGCAACGAGTCAGCGCTTGTGACGTAACAATGGCACTTCCGGGCAGGACCTGATTGTCCCATCCGGGCCCCCGTTCTCTGGTCGCTGGGAGCTCTCGGTGCTGACAAGATGTCCCGTGGCTCTATAGAAATCCCCCTGCGGGACACGGACGAGGTGAGAGGGGGGAACCCCAATATATAACCTCACATGTGACTGCCCCCCGACATCCAGCTCCCCAGACTGTCTGTGAGACCCTTCCCCGCTGAGGCTGCCCCTGTGCTGGGGACCCTGGTCCTAGGCAGCTCCCACAGGGGTTACACCAGGAATCACCATGTATTGCTCTATAGCCCCTTCCCCGCTGAGGCTGCCCCCTCTGCTGGGGACCCTGGTCCTAGGCAGCTCCCACAGGGGTTACACCAGGGATCACCATGTATTGGTCTATATTCCCTTCCCCGCTGAGGCTGCCCCCTGTGCTGGGGACCCTGGTCCTAGGCAGCTCCCACAGGGGTTACACCAGGAATCACCATGTATTGGTCTATAGCCCCTTCCCCGCTGAGGCTGCCCCCTGTGCTGGGGACCTGGTCCTAGGCAGCTCCCACAGGGGTTACACCAGGAATCGCCATGTATTGGTCTATAACCCCTGTCCCAGTAAAGACATTGTACCTAAAAATGGCCAAAAAACTGTATTGTTATTGAAATTTCAGTTGCCATCAATTCACCTATCCAAGACCTCAGAAATCTGCATTCTGTATATGGGGGTTTTATGAAGTCAGCACTGCAAAATGATAATTCAATTTGTTTTGTTTGTTGCTAGTTTGAGCTGTCTTTAATGAAATAAGTAAAGTATTCAAGAATAATATAGGTAGTTGGACAAGACATACCATTAATAAATAATGGAGCTATCGCATCAAATGAGAATTCCCCAACCTTCCAAGGGCAGGATTTAAATGGACAGTAGTTTCTGAAAAGAAAGGTACCATATTTGTAGGTATTTTTTTAGTGGAGGGGTTGCAAAAGAACAGATAAGCATACTGTGCTTTATTTACATAAATATAATGTGATGCGTGATCAATATAAATTAAATACAATGGGGGCTGCGTTGTTTGAAAGAGGGGAAACCCCTTTTTCAAATCTGGGTACAACCACTTATTACGCAAATGGGGGTTGAAAGGCAGAGATTTGATTTCTGTGACACCAACATACTAAATCCCCTACCTGTATCCGTCACCCCAATACTAATCCCCCACCTGTCTGTTACCGCAATACTGTAAACCACTTGTATCTGATACCCCAATACTATACACCACCTGTATCTGACAGCCCCAGTACTAACCCCCCCAACACACACCCTGATACTAATACCCCAATTGTGCCTGACACCAACACTGTACCCCAACAATATCTGACCCCTAAACCCAGTCATATTTAATTGGACGAGATCTGGGTGTTTTACGCCTCAGCCTGAGTGGTCTGATCATATTCCTCATTGGGGCTTGTTGGTTGGAAGATGTCTGAGCACAGACTGATAGGGGTCTTCTGTAGTCCTCTGCCAGCGACATGTACAAACGTGTCCCATAGTGATCTTATTATAAATACAAGACATGTTTTTCATCTGCTGAGACTGTGCATCTTGTAGTGAGGTAACATGTTCTGTATTTACCTGATTGATAACGCTGGTTCCTATCTCTCCGGCAGGTCATCGAGCTTGACTTTGATCAGTTACCAGAGGGGGATGAAGTTATCAGTATCTTGAAGCAGGAACACACTCAGCTGCACATATGGATCGCCCTGGCTGTGAGTATCATTCGTTCATCCACCATGTATATGGTTATATGGTCAGCAATTGTGTAAGGCTAAGTGATACATAAGGGAACTGGATGTAAATAACTAGAACTAATTGTTGGAATCATTTGGGGACAGTTTTAAACAATGAATACAGTTAAAAAAAACTGCAGCTGTTACCAATATTATCTAATGATACACAGTGATGATATTTGTATAAACAGTTTGTTTTGGGGGTATCGTTTCTAAACTGCGGGTTTGAAAAGTGGAGATGTTGCCTATAGCAGCCAATCAGATTCTAGCTGTCATTTTGTAGAATGTATTAAATAAATGCTAACTAGAATCTGGATGCTGTAGGTAAATATACCCCTTAGGAGGGTATTCAATTGACCGCAAGTTATTTTTTAACACTGTGTTAAATCATTTTAATGCGGTTTTTCTTCATTTTGGAGCGCATTAACTTTACCCGTTATTGGATTCAGTTTTTAACGCACCATTTTGTTTGCTCAAACGGTCCTCTCGCTCCAGTAGAAGGTCTATTGAAAGTATAGAGTGTGCGAGAGGCAGCCGTGTTAAAAGCTATTCAGTTGTATTTTAACGCGGTGCCTTAAACAGGCAATTATGCTGTTTTATCTCGCACCTCTTTGGGGTGTGCTAAAAATAAAAAAAAACTAAGAAAACTATTTGAAATCATGTAATAATGAAAAAAAAAAAAAAGATAAACTATGTTTATCAGTAATGCATAACATGAAAAAGTTGATTTTTATTTAAAATAAATAAAAAACACATCACTAATTATATTTATGTATGTTTTTTGTACTAACATGTCTGTACTAATGTGTTTTGACATGGTATAGATGATTCTATAGTGAAACAACATATGCTAAAAGAAAGTACTGTATGTAGATATTATAAAATATAAAGGTTGTGTAATGCAATCAAATGTATGCCAAGCCTTTTTTTTTTTTCTTTGTTTATACAACTGCGTTCACCCCCCTAAAAATTTGCAAGCACCGATGACTAACGTGCGGGGGCAGCGATACCTGTTTTTCAATTGAATTGCACAATTTTTTACGGGGGGTTAGCTAAAAACTGTCATGCCAGCAGAGATTTATTTATTTTTACCCGCTGGCAAAAAAAACAACTCGTTGGCAATTGAATTCCCCTCTTAGTGTCATTACTTCAGTGTTCATTAGGAAAACATGTGTATTACAAGAAATAATGCACAGTCTGCTGTAAATTATTAGATATTAGAAGGTAATTTCTTACATTCATTAGAATAAGATGGTGTTTGGTCCCCAGCTGTATTTAGTCACAATATACCGTCTCCAGTGCTGCTTCTCCATCTGCTGGGGTCCAGGTCCAATGACCGTCAACCTTATATGAGAAGAAAAGTAGAGAGAGATCTGATCGTATAAGATTTACTGAACCTCAAGGACAATATCTGACTTAAGAGTTTATATAAAAACAATTTACGGTACTTATTTTAGTTCGGGACCGGAACTTGGTGATTGGAGACTGGATATCGTCAGTGCTGTTCACCTTGTGTTCCAATGATGCCCTATAAAAGGCCAATCACATTTCAGAACTCAGCCTTTTATTATTGTCTCACTTTACAGTCAACCTACAAGGCTTTATATACAATAATCCCATGTGTTGTTCTATCATTAGGGGCAGTGACATGATCTGAGGAGGGGAATGGAGGAACCAGGAAGCCACATAACTTATCTGACTGCAGATGACTTCAGATCACGACTTGCTGTGTTGCCGGCTGGAGAAAATGACGTCATTGCCAACCGTGACTTGGCTTAAGGGTTCGCCCATCGCCGCTTTTAGCCAAGTCGCGGTTGGTGATGGCGTAACTTTCTCCGGCCGGCAACACAGCGAGTCGTGATCTGAAGTCATCTGCATTCAGATAAGTAGTGTTTTTTTGCAGGTCGGTGTACTATTCAGTCGGACCCCTCATGTCGTTGTCTTCTGTGTCAGACTAGTCAGTACCGTGAAACTGACTACCACCGCTATATACAGTCTGATTAATATCTTGTCTGGAACAAGGTGTGCTGCTGATGATGATGCTGATTATCTTTGTGCTGTTCTTTTCTCTCCAGTTGGAATATTTCAAGCAGGAGAAGACGGAGGACTTTGTGAAGCTGCTGGAGGCAGCTCGGATAGATGGCAACTTAGATTACAGGGACCACGAGAAGGACCAGATGACCTGTCTGGATACGCTGGCCGCCTATTACGTGCAGCAGGCCCGCAAAGAGAAAAACAAGGACAACAAGAAGGAGCTTATAACCCAGGCCACCCTTCTCTACACCATGGCTGACAAGATCATCATGTACGATCAGGTAAGATCTGGCACTGCACTGCTGCCGCCATGGGATGTGCCATCCGTGATCCATTATCCACACTGATAAACCCTTGGTTTGTGTTACCCAGAACCACTTGCTGGGGAGAGCCTGCTTCTGTCTGCTGGAGGGGGACAAGATGGACCAAGCTGACGCCCAGTTTCACTTTGTGCTCAATCAGTCTCCAAATAATATCCCGGCTCTGCTCGGTAGGTTACAAAGGGGCTGATGTAGGCTTTGTGTTTGCTAATCTTTTAGCCTCTCCGCTCTTCACTCATCTGTGTTTTGCAGGAAAAGCCTGTATATCTTTTAACAAGAAGGACTACAGGGGGGCCCTCGCCTATTATAAGAAAGCTCTACGTACAAATCCTGGCTGTCCAGGTAAGTCCCGTATTCTGTGACTACCGAAAAATGACTCCTCGCCTTGCTCACACCTAGTGCACTATAATCATTATACGCTTGGGGTCCCCGGACGATTGTGCGCCGCCGCTTGGGGTCCCAGCTGAAAATGCACATGCAGAGATCTCTAAAATATTTTACTCTATTGTTCATTTATAGCAATTAACATACTTACCAAGAAACACTTAGCACGTAGGTCACTAGATATTTTCTTTGTCATAGCATCTGCTTTACATAGTGCCTAGTGCAGTATATAATGTTTACACTCTAGAGAGATCAGCCTATATGCTAATGCAGGGGCTCTGTCTGAGTCGTCCCACATTATGCACTGTACTCACTCCTGGGTTACAGCAGGGAAGCTGAAGGAAGGCAGCCATCCAGATTGCTCAACATGGGCGACTCTTGGCTGTGTTCCTGTGTTGGCGCACAAATCTCTCTCTCCCGAGCGGAGGTTCTGTTTAAATCGCCGCTTTGTCTCTTTATTGCACACACTGTGTTGTGGTTGAGATCTATGAGCTGTGCTTTGTGCTCTGCAGCCGGTGTGCGTTTGGGAATGGGCCACTGTTTTGTAAAGTTGAACAAGCTTGATAAAGCTCGCCTGGCTTTCGGACGTGCGCTGGACTTGAACCCTAAATGTGTTGGCGCCCTGGTGGGTTTGGCAGTTCTTGAGCTTAACAACAAGGAGGTAAGTGGGCCTAGATTAAAACAAATAAGAATACAGTATATAGAAATAAAATATATATAAAGATGTGTATCCAAAATCTTTCACTGCTCGGTACCATCGAGGAGAACGTTGTTTCAAAGATTTATTGGCTAGAAGTAGCTTTACCATGATCATGTGTGGTGTCCACAACTGCAAACACAAAATTAGTTATTTGCTCCCCAGATATGATAATGTTATAAAGTGTCTACAGAGTTTGTCTCATGGGAACCAGTGACCACCGGGCATAGATTGTTTCATATTAGATTTTCCTTCAGTCCACCGACAAAACCCCTCCACTTGTTTGTTTTGTATTGTAGTGAATGCTTTGTTCTCCCACTGATCTCATGAATGTTTTTATTGAGTAATGTTGCATTTTTGCAGGCCGATTCCATTAAAAATGGTGTCCAATTACTGTCCAAAGCCTACACGATTGATGCCAGTAATCCTATGGTCCTAAATCACTTAGCCAACCACTTCTTCTTCAAAAAGGTGAGAATCATTTGTTGTCTTAGTATTCTTCGGTGCATTAAATAGACAATATTCTTTTACGTACGGTTTTCTATATACAGTCTGGTGAGTCCACAGTCTACGGCCGCCCCCTCTGCTGCATCTTCTTGCTGTCATCATCGATTGAAGAGAATTGTGCGAACATCGATTTGCGCTACTTAATTCAAACCTGATGACGTCAGGTTTGTGACGCAGTGGAGAGGGTGACCGTAGGCAGTGGACTTGCTGCCTCCAACCTCCTGACTTTAGCAGGAGTTTCAGGAAGGTAAATGCTATTTGCTATATCTAAGGATCTGTTTTGTACATATTACCCCTTGAAGTCAACAACAAAGGACTCGGAACTGGTTTCAAAAATGGTTTTGGAAACTGATTATTTTTACGTTCCTAAGAAACTTTTCATAGTTCTATTTATATAAGTCAGTGACTTCTAAATGCTGGTTAAAGTGATCCAGACACTTAAATGCAGTAGAGATGTCGTTTTGTGGGCTGAACTTATATTCCTGAGGACGCAGCTTATCAATTCACTACCAGCTTTTGACCTATCTGAGATATGTTGCTCTTTGTGACTATGCAAAGTCTGTGTGATTACCTGCAGTGCTTATAATGCATCATTCTCCTGCAGGACTACAGCAAAGTTCAGCATCTGGCTCTCCACGCGTTTCACAACACAGAAGTTGAGGCTATGCAGGCAGAAAGCTGCTACCAGCTGGCCCGGTCGTTCCATGTACAAGTAAGATGACACTGAGTATGACCACACTATCTGTATGTACATGCTGAAAATGGGAACATTTCTTCATTGTTTCATTTTTCTTACCCAGGAGGATTACGACCAGGCGTTTCAGTACTACTACCAAGCCACGCAGTTCGCCGCTGCTTCCTTTGTGCTACCGTTTTTTGGCTTGGGGCAAATGTATATTTATAGAGGAGACAAGGAGAACGCAGCCCAGTGCTTCGAAAAAGTGCTCAAAGCCTATCCCAACAACTACGAGACCATGAAAATCCTTGGTTCTCTGTATGCCACCTCCGATGACCAGGAGAAGAGGGACATCGCGAAGGTGAGTGTATGCTACACCCTCCCGCTCTTAGTCTTACCATGATCCCTGCTGGATTTAGCCGCCGCCCACCTCTGCTCACTTCTTATTACGTTCTACAAACTACATCAGCAGTATAATGATAATAGAACTAGGGCTATAACTGTTTAACGGGATGTAACAAGCCTCCATAGCGGTAATATTGTAATGACGGGTACGGTAGATCCGCCATCTGTCTTACACTTTTGTGTTTGCTACAGAGTCACCTGAAGAAGGTCACTGAGCAGTACCCGGACGACGTGGAAGCCTGGATTGAGCTGGCTCAGATCTTGGAGCAGACTGATATCCAGGTAGGGGCAGAGTACCTTTGTATCCAGCACCTCTCCTGTGCTTTGCATTCGGTGTTGACTTTGTTTTGTGCCCACAGAATGCCCTGTCCGCCTATGGCACAGCCACACGGATTCTGCAGGAGAAGGTACAGGCGGATGTACCCCCGGAGATCCTGAATAACGTGGGCGCTCTTCACTTCCGCCTTGGGAACCTCGGAGAAGCCAAGGTATCGTTTGTCATTTACCGGGCTCTTCTGACTCGCAGCCGCCTGTTCTCTGTGACAACGGTCCATGTTTTCTGACTCTTAGGGGAGAATTCAGTTTTCCACGAGGCGCCGCTGGACATTGCCAGCCAATATGGTGCATAATGTCTGCTCATGTTCTCCTGCATCTCTATGGAACGAGAGGGGGAATGAGCGGAGATTTTAGAAATAATCGCAGCCTCCCCCCCCCCCCCCCCCCCCCTCCCTTAAAACACCCCTCTGTGCCAATCCGCATCAATAAACTATCTCGTGACCACACATCTGTGCTTTGTGGCTTTCAGAAATATTTCCTGGCATCCCTGGACCGTGCCAAGGCTGAGGCCGAACACGATGAACATTACTATAGCGCCATCTCCGTCTCCACCACCTATAACCTGGCCAGGCTGTACGAGGCGCTGTGCGAGTTCCACGAGTCAGAGAAACTTTACAAGAACGTGTTGAGGGAACATCCAAACTACGTGGACTGTAAGTTCCTTAGCAACACGATCAATGTCCTTGGCTTAAACATCACGTTGCAGGGAGCCAGCAGTGATGGCTAAACCCTGGGTGCTTTTTACTGTTTGTGTATATACGTAGCTTTGTTTGCTCTGATAAGGTTTACAGTTTATTTTACTGTATAGATGTCATTTTCCTTGTCAATTCCACCAGCTGTAGACAGTCTTCATGCTGGAATGAACTGTGTAACAAAATACATATATATTATTATATTCTTATTTTGAAGATATCCTAGTACCAGTTGATATGGAAAATATTGAATGCTTTCCACATCTCTAACCCAGCAATGCCAGACCCCAAAAGCTGAAAGGAGCGTGTCCTAATTCTGTTAATTTCCCGTTGTTCAGGTTACCTGCGCCTGGGAGCCATGGCCAGAGACAAAGGAAACTTCTACGAGGCCTCAGATTGGTTTAAGGAAGCTCTTCAGATTAATCAGGTAGGATAAAGTAAAAATTTTTATATTGCACCAGGTGGACCTAGTATCGCCTATATATTTTATATTTCTCAAATGGAGGAATAGTATTCATTATCCCAGATTTACAATAGGAGTGGTGCTCCCACACATCTAGAGCGTAATTTAAAAGTTAGTATTGGGGGGAGAGGAAGAGATGTGTACACAGGACTCTCAAGGGTCAAAATAAAATATATTACACATTTTATTGATATGCAGTAAAATAAGAATAATAGTCAATATATCTTGAACAACATTAGCGAAATTGTTAAAACATGGATGTGATATGAAAAACCAATAAATGACTGTTATAACTAGCAGATAAATACTGCTAGACGCTCCGTGGGCTCTCGTTGAAATCTGTAAATATAACTGTCCACTAGTTTTATCACTAGACAGAAAGTTAAGGATCAATGTCGTCAAAGTTGACGATTGGATCCCACCAATATAAATAACCGGGAAATATTAACTACCACAATCCGAGTGGGGTATAATATAATAGTAGTTTTCTCCTCCTCTACATAGCTAGGTAGCAATGTTGTTGATTTTCCCAGTAAATCTGTTTATGCCAACACATACATATTTTAGCCAGTAAGTAGAGTATAGTACCGGATATGATATCCCTCAACCCTGATAACTAGCCCGGGTATCTTTGTTGCTCGGACTAAATCCTCCTTAAAAGTGTCAGTTAATATGCGATCAGTAGTATTCTTCTAATGAGGTTTTAGTCTGTCTATAATAGATTATCGTCCTTCGGAAAAATAGCTACTTTAAAGTAACTGATTTTATCTCCATGTTCGGCATAAAATCTGAAAGCCTGTGGCGCGTATAGACGCCTGAAACGGATGAAATGTCTGCAGTCCTCCTCCCTCTTATAGTGGACACAGCTCGATTCCTGACTTATTCTGTATCTCTACCTTTCAGGATCACCCGGATGCCTGGTCCTTGATTGGGAATCTTCACTTGGCTAAACAGGAATGGGGACCTGGACAAAAGAAATTTGAGAGGATTTTGAAGCAGCCGTCCACCCAGAATGACACATACTCTATGCTGGCTCTGGGCAACGTGTGGCTGCAGACTCTCCATCAACCAACACGTGACCGGGAGAAGGTACGTTCGTTGCAGGGGATGAGTGGATTACATGTAATAACCACACTGTGATTGGGTTCTTCAATCCTCTCCCAGCAGAAGTGAGAATATATTTCTTGGCCTTGGTTTGATTGTCTGAATCCTAAAGTTTTGTCCGAACTGCAGTTTTGATTAAAACTTCTTGGGATTCAGTCAAATTACCAGCTGAAACCCGGTTTCGTTATACTTGTTGGAATCCAAGCTACCCTCCATCTCTTCCTTCACCAGAACCTACTATGAAGAGACTTATGAGCCGCTTTTATTGCATATATAATATATTAAGTCTCTGTAAATCTTTCTTTTCCACCAGGAAAAACGTCACCAGGATCGAGCTCTGGCCATTTATAAACAGGTTCTGAGAAACGACTCCAAGAATCTCTATGCAGCGAATGGCATCGGTACGTACAGTAACCGGGTGCATTGTAACTGTAATGGTTCCATGTTACTCATGAGCCATAATTTAATATGGTCTCTGTTTTGCCTTGTAAGGAGCCGTATTGGCGCACAAGGGGTACGTCCGAGAGGCCCGTGACGTGTTCGCCCAGGTCAGAGAGGCGACTGCTGAAATCAGTGACGTGTGGCTGAACCTGGCGCATATCTACGTGGAGCAGAAACAGTACATTAGCGCGGTGCAGATGGTATGGATAAAACTATATAGGGGCAGTGTCGGGGTTGTGCCCCATTCCTCTTTACCTACCCACCTTACTTACCTAGGTGTCCTAGAAAAATAATCTACTTATAAAATAATTCCTAGACAAAAAGGGAAGATAAGAAGTACCGGTTTGAGCTTCCGTTTCTGTCATTCCAATGAGTATCTAATAAAATGTAGGGAAGAGACAAACGGCTGCAGAGTGACCGTTATGGGTGATGTATGCCGGTCATGGGGGGGGGCTTCACAGGAGGAAACAGCTTCTCGCAGTGTGTGATTCACCCGCTGAATGTGTGTTTGTTCATAGAGACAGCCTACATATCCTGCTGCCACTCAGATCTGTATGTGCTTATGAATATCAAGAAAATCATAAGCACATACATTTTAAATGCTAAATGTAATAAACATTGAATAAAGGAAGATAAGGTCGAGTGTGATACATTTGTATGTAACTGCTTCCTGTAGCTGGTGAACTGTAATTTAAACAAATGTCAGTTGATGCCTTGAAGTGTTATAAACACACATGGGGATATTCTATAAAAGTAGAGAAATCAGAAATCTTAAAAATGATGGAACGAATGTACATTTTTACACCATATTCTATATAGAAGTCTTATCCCTCCATATAAGGCACATTTCCGTTATTACTGTCCCTGCATACATTTATCCGAAATTTTTTTTTTAGAAATTGACCTTCGGTGCGTCTTTTCGTCTTTCTCCCTCTTTAGTATGAAAACTGCCTGCGCAAGTTCTACAAGCACCAGAACACGGAGGTTCTTCTGTACTTGGCTCGAGCGCTCTTCAAATGTGGGAAGCTGCACGAGTGCAAACAGATTCTACTCAAGGTAACTAGTTGTCCCAGTTCTATGTCTAGTGGGATGCTCTGTGTGCAACCCCCTGGAACATGGTTTGGGAAGAGGGGGGAAACGGTTAAGTTCAATCTCTGGGTAGAAGACACGCTGGTAATAAACACTAATCATCATGGAGGCAGCCATGTTATGATATGAACCAATTTTCAGTAGAATTTAGCCTATCCATCTACTAGGAGCTAGATAAGATTGAGGTAGGAAGCTCAGTGATGTCTCTAGTTCTTTGTCAACAATTGGGCTGCGTTCTGCTGATTGAGTTCAAGCCACAAACCCACTTCCTCCATTTGTCCGCCGTTGACGTTTGCTTTAATAGCGGTCGGAATGTGTGTTGTCCGTTTCATCCCTTCAGTCTATGCGCGACACACCTCCTAGTATGTCTGATTGTAGCGTAATAAACTTGCAGGCTCGGCACGTGGCTCCCAATGACACCGTCCTCATGTTCAACGTGGCCTTAGTACTACAGAGACTCGCCACGTCCGTGCTGAAAGACGAGAAGAGTAACTTGAAGGAAGTACTGAACGCCGTGAAAGAGCTGGAACTAGCCCATCGGTGAGAGGGGGGCATGGGAATATCAACTTGTTATTGCACGTATTATACATCTGTCGTAGCATTAATATTGTTTTGTATAAAGCTTAATTAGTTGTGACGCATCCTTTTTACTATCTGGAATAACCTGGAGGTGTCGGTAATTGGGTTAGGGTTTAACACTGACCAATTGATGAGGCGCATACTCCCACCTACAGGGCATTACAGTATATTGTCAGTCCATGATCAGCATAGCAAAACCCAAGCCAGTCATTGCCTAGTAAGAACATGCTTAATTATGACTGCTGCATAAACTGCTAATGCCTTGTGTCTATTAATATTGTTACTTTATTTTGTAGATATTTCAATTACTTGAGCAAAGTTGGTGACAAGATGAGGTTTGATTTGGCTCTCGCTTCTTCAGAAGCCAGGTAAGTGCATCTCCTTGTTTTGGGTTCTGTTCATTCTGCAATTTGACTTTACAGCATTTGTGATCTGTGATCAGATTCACATGAGGGGTTTTTAGTGATAGTGCTAGGAATGGGAGGACTTACGGACAGAATTTGAACATTTACCACGGTGACTTTGTGCGGTTTTCAGAGGCGCTCTTAGAATTTGGGGCCTTAGGCTACTGCCTACAAAGCCTAGTTGTAATTCCAGCCATTGTTGGTCATTCCAGGCAGTGCTCTGATCTTCTGAGTCAGGCTCAGTATCACGTAGCTCGCGCTCGCAAGCAGGACGAGGAGGAGAAGGAACTGCGGGCAAAGCAAGAACAAGAGAAGGAACTCCTTCGCGAGAAGCTCATGAAGGAACAGGTAGGTACCAGACATCCTTGTATCATTACTCAACACATGAAGCTTCAGATTCAACCAAAATAAAGAATAGATGATCAGAGCGTCCTGTCAGTAACGGCTTAATTTACATTCCAGGCAGAAAAACGTCTCAAGGAAATCGAAGAGCAAAAGAAACTCCTGGAGCAGAGAGCTCAATATGTGGAGAAAACAAAGAACATCTTGCAGTTCACTGGAGATATGGAGACCCCCAAAGAGAAGAAACGGGGAGGTGGCCGGGTAGGTTTCGAGCCTTAGAATTTGTCTTTCCAGAAGGTTTTTGCTAAACGAGGACTATAGACCTGGGACAGTGTTGGGTCGGTGTACAATTTCTTTTTCTCAGATTGTCCTGACACTTGGGGGTAACTGGATGATATTTTATTCCTACAGAGATCAAAAAAAACTGGGGAGTTTGAGGAATTCGTGAATGACGACTCTGACGAGGATCTTCCCAGGAGGAAGAAAAAAAGAAAGGGCGGAAGCAGCAGCGGAGGAGACCAGGAGGGAGGAGAAGGCAATGAAGGGGAGAAGAAGAAGAAAAAGAGAAGGAGGAGGTAACTTTCCCGACCCCCCCCCTCTGTTTTTCCAGTATCTGAGCCATGTTCAGGGGTAGCGGCAGGGGAATGTGTATGGGTTCAGGGAGTGTCTGCGGGTAACTTGCTGAGCTGTATTGGGGTGTAGGGCAATGTCAGTGGTTAAGCTGCTGGGGTGTATGGATTAGGGGAATGTGGTAAGCCCCATTGAGGTGCACGAATAAGGGTGATGTCTGTGTAATACATTACTGCGTCTTTCTGTCAGATCACAGAAGACGGGCGATGGATCAGATGATGAGGATGATCAACGTCCAAGACCTAAAAAGAGACCAATGAAAAGGAAAGAGAAGGTATCTAATATTGTCCCTGCACCCACACTCTTCTGAATTTTATTTAATTGCTTAATCCCTTTATTTATTGAAAACTGTACCCAAACTTCATATTTTTACTACAAGACGGCAATACAGAAACTAGTTGTCTAGCGAGTACCAGCATGGATAAAACACGGATCTTATGTCTGTCCCTATTTACTCTTAAATCTATTTTTTATTTATCTTTATTTTTTGGGATTTGAAAAAATTAACTAGTGATGTATTTTCCATTAGTTTAAGAAATTAACCACCTTCTATTAAATTTTAGCCAACTAAAGTTGAGCGAACTCCGGCTTCCATGAGAGGAAAGATCAAATCGAAAGCCACAATCTCCTCCAGTGACGACTCCTCGGATGAAGATAAATTGAAGATTGCCGATGAAGGGTGAGAAAACGTGGTTTATATTTACATCGTATTTACAACCCATTAGTTGTTACATAGAGCAGGATTTCCTCTTCAGCAGTAGGGGAGATATATACAGGGGGTCATGTTTCACCCCTGGGAGGCAGAGCACTGGGAAAGTGACACAATGGCCCACTCTTTTCACCTCGTGGTGTTTAGGACTTTAACTTTTTACTCAGGGAGATTTAGAGCTGAGACTTCTGGATTTGCAGCTATCTAGGAGGACCAAGATTACTACTCCAAGGACGCTTAGGGTACAAGGTTAAATGGTCTCCTGGAGCCTTTTTTCTTTTGGTCCAGTGCTTAGGCCAGCCTTTGCAGCTACTTAAGGGGTCTAAATGACTTTCACTTGGGCAGAACTCCTTCAGGGAATGCAAAATGACAACCGCATGTCGTAGTTTGATGCAGCTCTCCGTCTTATAACCTTGATGTATCGTCCTGCACTGAGGATTCAGAACTTGATTCTAAAAGGTTCTTTCTTTCCACACAATTAACCAGAATGAGTTAACATCCTAATTGAGAGCCTCTTTTGTTCCTCTGGTGCCAAAAGTACATGGGGCCTACCCTTCAGACCCCAGGCTGCCTACTCCATGGGCACCACGGCCCAAAAAGAAATTGTTCCAAGCTCCAAATGAGAGAACACAAAGACTTCCGGCAGTAGTAAGTCATTCTCATTACTGGCTCATACAGGAGGGCACTGTGTAGGGGCTTGCTGCCTCCTATTTGGCAGTCAAACACCTGGGACATTATCCCTTATCCCAAGAGGGTTTGAGGGTTTTATTCCAATTTTCTTCCAGTTACAGAAGCTGCATGGTTTTCTTCTGCATCTTGTTGTATCTGAAGGCCCTCATCAAATGCCTTCCACGAGAGCAATTCAACTTGGAGTTGATTTGGTTTTCACACCTTCCATTGAGGGTGATGAGAGAAAAGTGGACTTTTGTCCCTACCACTAAATCCCTTTCTCCAACACATAACAACTCACCTATGAATGCCTGTATGTTCTACTATCTTCCTTTATTCTTTCCTAGCTTGGGCTAATTATGAACTGGGGAACAGGAGGTTATAGGGAGGAGGAATCATCCGTTCTTGTCTTCCAGTGACCGGTCTACTAAGGTTGAATCATAGCCCACAGTCAGTGCCCACAGTCAGTGTCCGCTGAAAAAGTTGAGACTGCAGTGATCTGAGCAGCTGTGACATCACATGTCCTGGTGTATGAATCCACCAATCCACACAGCCTCGCAGAGTTGCTGTGCAGAACTGCAGTCGCTCTTACTCTGCCTGCTTAGATAGAAAAGCACCTCCCTCCTAACATGAATACCTGCTGTAGATGAGTGTGAGAGCTTACTAGGCCCAATTAGCCATGTATAAATATTCGAGTTATTCCATTTGCATTATTTAGTTTCGTAAATTAATAAACAGCCTGTTTTATGTATATTTCAAATAGTTGCTTCACTTGCTCATTACAGAATGTACTGTAATGTGTTGTAGTTATCCACACAGTTAGATTGGTTTACTGCATGGTGTCAGTGTAAATATTGGATAACAACGACAAACTTTCATTGTCTTGTATATAGAAATGCCAGGAACAGCAACAGTGACTCTGATGGCGATGCCATACCAACCAAAAAGAGGATCGTGTCTGATAGCGACTCCGATAATGCAAACAAATCTGGAAGTGATGGTGGGAGCCCGCAGAGGCGGTCACCGCAGTCCGGCGACGAATCCGATGAGAACACATGGCCGCCGAGGAAGAGGCAGCGATCCGATTCCGGATCTGACAATGGATCAGTCCAATCAAGAAGAAGCAGATCTGGGGGGTCAGACAATGAGTCTCGAGCTGCATCGCGCAGTCCTGAATCGCACAGAGGATCTGGCAATGAGGGGTCTGCCAGGGGTTCTGGGAACGAATCCGAGCAGGAAATGTCTAACAATGATAAGTCAGACCGTGGATCTGATGACAGTGATTAAACGTGAAACTTCAGACACACTTGTATTTAATGTAAATATTTCTTTCTCTTTTTTTTTTTTTTTTCAGCCAGGAAAAAAGCATTGATTTTATAAACTTCATACTTTGAAATGTTTGAGCGCAGGTGGGACAGACTGTTTTTTTTTTTTTCTCCTGTTAGATTAAATATCCTGCTGTGCTTTATACAATGCAAGTAATAGATGTGTGAATTTCACGTAGGTTATAGAGGAGACTACACAGTGTGGCACTATGTAGTTTGTTCTATCACTTTTATTTTTACTTATGATGTCACAGAAACATTCTGGTTTCATATTCTCTCTCCGGGTATTTTGCTTAACATATATGTACATGAGCCGGTCTCTCTGTTTTGGATGTCTCGAGAAACCTTCTAATATACCACGTGTGTGTGTGTATATTTATAGACAGGTTTTCTTATGGGCTCCGTCCCATCATCCTGTACCTACAACAGGTATACGAAGAGAGCACACTGCTAAAATACAATAGACATAGGACTGATTGTAGACCTTTTATATACAAACCCCAAGATGATGTTTCGGCACTTTTCTCATGAACTAGAAGTATCGAGATCTCCTACTGAATTCACCTAACAAAGTGTGACTTTGTTAACACCATGTTTTGTAGACTGTTTCGGTTCACATACATTTTTCATGTTTTTATTTCAAATGTGAAACTTGTGTATTTGTTTGAGAAATACTTTATTTCCTGCTCTATGCACATATAACAGAAATTTCTACAGCAGTTTTCTGGTGGTGGCAGCAGTTTAAAAGGGAGAATGTTATGATTTCTATAAGATTGTGCAAAAAAACCCAAACCTGCGTTTCATTAAATAAATACTGCCAGAAAATGCGTTGTTTTTTTTTCTCTTCAATCCTCCCATGGCAGCCTACACAGTGGATTATTCCTTCTAATTTGAGTAGGGATTATCGTGCGGCTCCCTCCATCTCCCTGGTGTCTATCCTGTTTTTAATTTAGGGCAGTAGAGCAGTAGGTGTGTTGAAGTTATCTGTAGTGCAGAGGTTGTCCCTTGTTCTTGGAAGTCCCGGCAGGAAGACACCTGGTGTTGTAAGCCAGAACATTGGGTGGCTTCCCAGGGGTCCCTAGTTGCTGTAGTAGCAAAAGGAAGATGAATTTGAATTCAAGCACGTTTTCTTCCGCTCACTGCACCTTTTCCAGGTTCAAAGGACTACAAGATGGATACCTACAGGGTTCTCTGATCTGCCTCACCGGTCCCTGCGCCACTATAAAGCGTACCACTGGACATCTCTGGATACTGACACTGAACAGTTGTGGACACAGAAGATGGTGATCACCTACTGAGAGCAGTACTAGGAGTTCACCCCCAGAAAGGTTTTATTTTGACTGTGTTTAATATAGTTAGTAAGTACTCTTCCTTCTCGGTACTCTTGAAGGATAACAAGGCCAATCTGCATCGTATTAGTAACATGAGAAACCCTTACTGAAGGATTATGAAGTATTTTTTGTGCACCCTGTAGTGCACAAAAAAAGGGGGGTATTTATATTCTATGCAGGGGTGGAAGAGAGCCAAGTCGCAAACAAATATGGAGATGATGATGGGCTTTTCCGTCTAAGAGTCTAACTTGGTCTTCTTAACAGTGAAGGAAGATCCCAGAGCTTTAAATCTTGATAGCGTGGTTAATCTTAATAAAACTAATATAAACCACCAGCTTCTTCCTCAATTCAAGATTTCTTATCCAAGGACCTTTGCAAAAGGAATAGTTTTTCCTGGACACCAGCTAGTAAAGGATTTAATGCATAAAGAGTGGTAACAACGTGATGGATGCCAAACTAACCTTAAAATAATTGATTTGATGTATTCTTTCATATCCTTTCCAGGATGATGAGGTAGAAAAACAAAGCTCACTTCCAAAGGTTGGTGTGGCGACGGCCAGTCTTTCAGCTAGGGCCACTTTCTGCGTGTAGCCACAGTAAGAAAGTTTGACACCTGATCCTAGCTATTCCTCCTCTATACCCCTCTCCTGGTGTGCCTCATTTTAGTTTAGTGCCCCAATTGTGTAGGATCTTTATTACTTTATTTGATTTATTTTGGTTTTTATTTGCTATTTACTTCAAGGCTTATGATTTGTATGTTATCAGAACTGCAGTCGGACAAAGCGACTGGCTCTGCGAGAGGCCATCCGTTCCCTGATGTCTTTCAGGATGGTTATTTCAGTTCTGGGATATCAAAGAGGTTTTGGGTTTTATAACTACCCGTTTCTTATTCAAAGTACGAATGTAAGTTCAGGCCCATCTGAACCTTAAATCTTAGGACACCCAGCTCAGGGTGCCCGGATTGTGATTGTTAATTCAGTGAATGGTACATGGGAGTCCACGGTGTCTCTAGAAATCAGGGACGCCTATCTGCATGTTCACATCTGGGAGAGTCGCCAATCCCTCCTCAGGTTTGCTGTTCGATCGGACCATCTGGCCAAGGTTTTATCGGGTCTTCACCAAAATCATGGCGGTCATGGCTGCACTATTGTGATCTAATGAGGTTACGATTATCCCTACGGCACTCCTGTCCCATGTCCATGTGACGGTTTAGACTCTGGAGTCCCACGGTTGGATCCTCAACCTCAAGAAGTCCAAATTGATTCCGTTCTAACAATGATCTTTTAGGGTCTTCTCTATGACACCCACAAACAGTGGGTGTTCTTTCCACCGAACAAGAGTCAGGCCTTGTGGAAGATGGCTGTTGGACAGACCTCTGGACACTTTTACATGAAAGTTTGGGGCAAGATGGTATTAATTTTCAAGACAATCCAGTTTATTCAGCTTCATGCACAGGAATTTTTGCTCAAACTCTTCTCGAAGGGGAACAGATCTCACCTGAACCTTTTCAGGCAAGTGTTCCATCTTTCCCCTCAGGTGCGTCAGTCGCACCTTAAGTGGCTGCAGAAGGATAATATCTGCAGTGGTTGCCCATTCTCGATCTGCGATTGGACTTTGGAGACAGCGGATGCCAGCCTTTCGGGGGTTGAGATGCTGTTAAGCCCATTTTTAGGGTCTCTGGACTCTGTAGGAATCTAAACTTCCCATCAATGTGTTGGAACTGTATGTGGTGTTGCACGCTCTTAGTGCAGGACATTTTCTGCAGGAAAGGGTGGTGAAGATAGTCTGACAGTGCCACAGTTTTGGCATATCTCAGTCACCAGGAGTCCTTTAGCCATGCAAGAGAAACACAAGATCATTCGGTGGGCCAAAAGTCACGTTTGAGCCATCATTGCAATTTTCATTCAAAAGGTGGACAGGTGGGATCAACCGGACATGATGGTGTCTTGTTTGATCCACAATGTTGAACTCTTCTGCTCCAGGACAAGAGATCCCAAGGCTGTCTTGGTAGATGCCATGTCCATTTCATTTGAATAAGGTGAAGAGAGAAGGTGTTTTGTTACAGCGACTGTCTTTAATAACGTGACTGTTGAAGCTATGATCCTTCAAGATAAGGGTGTGTCTGAGCTTGTGGTGTAGACCATGCTTCATACGTGAAGGGTGGGTTCTGCCGAAAACGATCAGTATCTGGAGGACGTAAATTGTCTGATGTGAAAGGAAGGGGGTACCCTTCCTTTTATTTTTGATTATCCTAGTTACTTATGTTTTTGCAAGACGGACTGGACGCTGGTTTGCACCTTAGTTTGCTAAGAGCTCAAGAGACAGATCTTTCAAGCTTGTTTTAGAAAACACATGCATTTTGGAGGTTCCTGCAGTGGTGCTTCATGTGCAACCTGAGTATGTTCCTCTGCTGCTTCTTGGGATTTAAACTTGATGTTGAATGCTTTCCCATTTTGAACCCTTGGACACAATGGATTGGAAGTTTCTGACATAGAAGACTGTCTTCCTTTTGGCCATTTCTTTGGCTATAAGAGTTTCAGAGCTTGCAGCCTTGTCATGCAAGTCTCTTCTTTTTTTTGACTTCTAGATATTGTCAGCAGAGGATACAAGATAGAATTTTATCACTTTCCCAGACGAAATTTGTCTGAAGCATTTCAGAATGCTCAGGTGATCTCTTGTTCTGCCAACGAACAAAGGTACGTGCTTTTCCTGGTAAATTCCTTGAAGGGTTTTTGAACCTTCCTGGATCTGAGGTGACTCAATCGAGTTTGTTCACACAAGGCACACATTCTGCATGGAATCTATAAATCCATACTCACTGCTATAGACAAAGGGGGATCCCTCATATTCATAGATCTTCAGGATGTTTATTTTCATATCCCAGTTGCGGCTCAAGACCAACATTTTCTCAGGTTCTTTGTCCTAGGCCAGCATCTCCAGTTTCGTATGCCTCCCATTCAGTCTTGTTCGATCCCAGAGGACCTTCACCAAGGTGTTTGTTACGCTTGAAGCAGAATTAAGGAAGCAAGGGATGACTCTTTGGCCTTGTCTGGATGACACGCTAGTGATACAGAAGTCAGACCACAACAACTGAACCAGAAGAGCTCAGGTAATGTAAGTTCGACAGGAGCATGGCTGGATCATAAACAGGGCGAAATGTCATGTGGTGCCCTCTCGGCAGTTAAAATTCTTGCGTGTGTATATTGACAAGAAGAAAGTTTTATCAAGATTAAATTTCTAGCATGCCTGTCTCAACAAGAGGTGCTGGTACAGACTGGTCTTTGTCTCCTGGGGATGCTATTTTTCATCATAGATATTTTCCCTTGGGCAAGGTGACCTTTTCGAAGAATCATCTAGATTTACTCAGTGGACTGGAAGCAAACCTCTCTGGTTTGGGTCATTTGGCTCAAAAGAGCGACCAACAAGTCCCTCAACTGGTGGCAGGATCCGAAGTTGAAGGAGTTTGGAGTGTCTCTTTCAGAGCCAGAATGGACAGTACTCACAACAGACTCCAGTGCCACAGGCTGGGGGTGCATCTCCTTACAAAAATTGTGCAAGGTACATGGTCATGGAGTGAAAGTAGATTGCATGGGAACATTCTAGAAATGAGGGCAGTCTTGAATGCAAATCAACATTTTTATCCTTTTACCAAACCAGTACCTGAGAAAATTTACCAACAACTGGTCGCCTTTACAAACCGTTAAGAAGGTACTAGGATCAGGACTATGTTTGCAGAGTTATCAATGGTCATGTCTTGGGTGGAAAACAATCTGATGTCTGTCTCTGCACTTCACGTTGCAGGCAAGGAGAATGTTGTAGCGAATTATCTCAGTCAATGCCAGGTTCTGCCGGGAGAATGGATATTCCAACAAGATGTCTTTCAGCTACTAATCTGGAAAATTGGTTATTGCCACAACGTTCTTGGGGCAGAAAAGATAAGCAGATTTTTACTCACCGTAAAATTGATTTCTCTGACTCCATTGGGGGGACACTGCGAGATATTGGGGTCTAGTAGGTGGAACTAGCAGTTTAGGCACTTATACTTGTTTAATCCACACACTCCTCCCCTCCTCTCCTGCAGATACCTCAGTTTTGTCTAACCAAGTGTAAGAGAAAAGGCCCACGGCAAAAAAAACCAACATTACAAATCAGAACTATTTACAGAGCAAGGGAGGGTGGCCAGTGTCCCCCAATGGAGTCGGAGAAATCGATTTTACGGCGAATAAAAATCTTTTTTTCTCTCTCCTACTATTGGGGGACACTGCGAGACACTGGGGACAGCTAAAGCTGCCTCTAAAGGAGGGATTGCTCTGGAATGGCTGCATGAAAAACTGCACCCAAAACTCGCATCAAGAAGGAGAAGGACGAAAGGCTGGGACCACAATCTCTTGATTTAAGTGGAACCTAGACACTACTTTCGGAACAAAAGAAGGTTTGGGGCTAGATTTACTAAACTGCGGGTTTGAAAAAGTGGAGGTGTTGTCTATAGCAATCAGTCAGATTCTAGTTATCATTTATCTATTGCTTGCTACAAAATGACAGCTAGAATCTGATTGGTTGCTATAGGCAACATCTCCACTTTTTCAAACCCGCAGTTTAGTAAATATACCCATTGGTGCGAAGCACTGCTCTATCCTCATGGAAAATCAAGAATGGAGGAGTGCAGCAGAGCTCTCCCAATTCTGAAACCCTACGAGCTGAAGCTATAGCCAAAAGGAACACCGTCTTCCAAGTAAGATGCTGTATATCAACGGAATCCAGAGGTTCGAATAAGTGAATTGAGCACCAAATTGAGGTCCCAAGGCTCCACAGGATGAATGAAGGGGGGATGTACGTTAAAAAACACCTGACGAAAATTCTGAACATCCCTACGGTCTGCTAACTTGCGCTGAAAATAAACGGAGAGCTCTGAGACCTGAACCTTAAGCAACCCAAGATGAAGCCCCCTTATCCAGGCCAGCCAGCAAGAAGGCTAACAGTCGAGGAAGGCTAAACCTGGATGTGTGGAGACCTTGGGATTCACACCAAAGAATGTTTGTCTTCCAGACCCGATGATGGCTGAGGACGATATCTTTCTAGCCTTTATAAGGGTACCAATCATCTCCCATAAAAAAAAACCCTGGCCCTAAGAATTAGGGTCTCAACAGCCATGCCGTTAAAGCTAGATGATCTAAAGAGTGGCAGAGAAAAGGTCCTTGAACCAGAAGACCTGGCTGCATTGGCAGACAAAAGGGAGGTGCTGCCGCCAGTACCAGAATGTCAGAAAACCATGCCCTGCGTGGCCAATGAGGGGCTACCAGGATTGCAGAGACCCACTCTCTTTTTAACTTTTCTAGCACCCGCGAGAGCATGGGTATTGGAGGAAACAGGTACACCAACCGGAAGTGCCATGGAATTGTCATGGCATCCATGAATCCTGCCTGAGTGTCTCAAGACTTCGAGCAGTAGTGAGGAACCTGATAGTTCAGTCTGGTCGCCATGAGATCGATTTCTGCATGCCCCAGGATTCCATTAGGAGAGCAAAGACCTACTTGTTGATAGACAATTTGCCTGGGTGAACCCTCTGTCTGCTGAGCAAGTCGGCCTCCCAATTTTCCTCACCAGGAATATAAATGTCCGATAACTTGGGAACATGACGCTCCACCCATATCATGATCCTGTCTGTCTCCCGCATGGCTCCTAAGCTGCGAGTTCCCCATTGGTGATTTAGATAAGCCACGGCTGTAGCATTGTTTGATTGAATCTGCAGAGGTCTTCCTGAGAGAAAACTTTGAGCCTGCGTACAATGCTCTAAGTTCCAGTACGTGGATTGGGAGTGTTACTTCCTGTGGTGATCAGAGACCCTGAAATCTCAGGCACCCTGTTACCCCGCCCCAACCTACCAGACTTGCGTCTGTCATAACCAAGGTGCATGAAAAGGTTCGAAAAGACTGACCTTTTTCCAGATTCTGTCTGGATAACCACCATGCCAGGGAAAGACGAGTGGGTCTCGACATGCAGATGATTTGCCTGTCTAAATGCTCCTGGGAACCTGACCATTTCTGAAGAGGGCAATAATGGAATTGCGCAAAAGGAACTGTCTTCAACACTGATACCATTGTTCCCAGGAGCTTCATGCAGCTGAGGAGAGAGACCTCTCTCCAAGCTAGGAGGGCCCTGGTTCTGCACCACAGTGAGAGGACTTTGTCTTCCAGAAGATATACTCTCTGGGTCATTGTGGTGAATATGAGTCCCAAGAATCGCATCTGCTGTGCCAAAATGAAAAACGACTTGGGTAAGTTCAGAACCCAGCCGTGTGCTTCCAGAAACTGCATTGTGATCTGTCTGATTTTGGCACCAGGAGGAGGTTGGAGTAAAACCCCTGACCTCTTTCCTGCTGAGGGACGCGGACAATAACCCCGGCTGCCAGCAGCTTCTGGATGGCTTCCTGAAGTGCTTCGCTCCTGAGGGGAAGAGCCGTGATGAAGAATCTCTGTTGTGGAAATTGGACTAGGTCTATGACATAGCCCCGGGACAAAATTCCTCTTATCCAAATATCTGTGAAGGATGCCCACCACTGTCTCTGGAAGCGAAGAAGACGTGCCTCCACCACCGATTCCTCTGGAGGAAGTCTGTCAGGCTGCGGGCTTATCACCCGGTTTCGAGGTTACTCGCCTAACAGCGCCCCTATCTTGCTTTACGCTCCCCTGTGGGCAGCGGATTGTACTTTCGATGGGGTACCCCAGCCTCAGGCAAAGAAATGAAACAGACCCTGCCGTGGTTTATTTGGAACCAATGGGAAGAGAGGTGCTCTTAGTTCCTGTAGCCACCTGGATAACCCTTTCCAAGTCTGACCCGAACAGAGTAACACCATCGAAAGGCAAACCCTCTAAAGCTCACTTTGAATCAGCGTCTGCTGTACAAGAGCGTAACCATATGGTACGGTGAGCTGAAATAATGAGGTCAAGCCTACGCTACACCTGTAAAAGAAAAAGGAGTGTGTGGATTAAACAAGTGCCTAAACTCCAAGTCCCACCTACTATCCCCCAATGGTAGGGAAGAGAAATACACCGTGTCAAATCCTTGGGAGTATTTAACTATTATGTCTTTTCTTCTTTGCCTGGCTGTACTATATTGAAGATCAAAAAATAAAAAAGTAGAAGTCCTAACTGGTCTCAATTTTTCTCCATCTATCCAGACTTAAAAATGTTTGTTGCCACAAAGGAAATGGTTGGGGTAGATGTTTGGGGTTCATGTTCTATTTTGTTAGTAATTCAGGTCCTGATTCATTAAGGATCTTAAATGAAGAAGTATCTTATTTGAGTCTCCTGGACAAAACCATGTTACAATGCAATAGGTGCAAATTAGTATTCTGTTTTGCACATAAGGAAAGTACTGGCTGTTTTATCATGTAGCACACAAATACTTGATAGCTTATTTGTACACTGAAATTTAAAGTTGATATTTGTGTGCTACATGAAAAAACAAAGTCAGTATTTAACTTATGTGCAAAACTGAAAACTAGTTTGCACCCCTTGCATTGTAACATGCAAGGGGTGCATACATCTACTGCTTTAGGAACCTCTGCAGGGTAGTCAGGGGCAAGTGATATGATAAAGCAGCCTAGAAGGAAAATACTCTAAACCCAGAACCTGTTTTACAGATCATTAAAGGTGATCTTTAAGACCTCACCACGGTCACGTTGGTTTTCGGAACCATCAGTTTCATTCCTTGCACTAGATCAAGGGGACAGTGCGTAGTTAAGACACAATAAAATGGTGCAAAAATGTGACATTTATAAAGGAGGGGAGGGGGAGTGATTTTTCCCCCTTTCCTTTCATTTATTCCATAAACCTTCCCCACTATATTCATATTTAAAACAGAGGTCAGACATGATCCCGATTCCACGAGGTCTACACTGCTGCATGTACAAAGCCTAAATCCATTACAGAGCTACACGATACAATATTTAAATAGTAGCCTTCTGGGAATAGATTCCAGATATCATAAACCATTGTTTCTAGTGTCAGATCCCTCTACACTTCTGTAAAAATGATGAAGTGGGTGTTGCAATGCAAAGGCTGGTGAACAGCTCATCCTAGGCCAGTGGATCCCAAACTTTCAATTCAAGGCACCCTTCGGATCTTCATAATTTTTTCAAGACACCCCTAAGCCAAAATTACCAAGTAGTCCCCCACCTTGCTTACCACTGGCCCTGGCACCCCTGCGAGATTGCCGAGGCACCCTAGGCACAGAGTTTGGGAACCACAGTCCTAGGCTTAGCAGGATCCATCTGAGGGGAGCATTTGCACATGCACCAAGCAATGTAACATCACAGAAAAACAAAAATGTTACCTCCAATAAAACTCCTGCAGTGTGCAGCTTATAATAAACCAGTGGGCCTCCCCGAATCAAACAGCCCCTATAACAATGTGACGAAAGGCTTCATGCTGCGTGACATGCTCACTATGGCTAAAGTACCCACACTTGATCTGCTGCTGCCTTCAGTGTGGAGATGTTTCCACGTGACCCAGAGAAACAAGTCATCTTGAAGACATTTTCAAAAGAGACTTTACCATTATCAACACTGTCTTTCTGGGGCAAGGCCTCACGACCAACTTATCGGTCTCTTAAACATGCAACCAGTCCACCCACGTACTGCAGACACAGATATGGGAGGTGTTAACATTAAACCAAGGATTGGGAGGCGCTTCATGGTTTCAGTTATTGTTTAAAGAAAATACATATATATATATATATATATATATATATATACACATATACACACACATACACATATGCAAGGCGATTTGTCTATGTACTATTGTACACATTGTAATAATTTCCCACTCATCTCCTTTGTGCATTGATCAATCTCGTAGGTAACTTATGCATGGTGGTAATTCCACTGGGAAAGTGTCCTGTTAAGGCAAGTTGGTCCAAAAATTCTCAAAGATTTTGCCTCACTCCTGTTCTACACAATGCTGAAGCATTACTCAGATTCACTTCTCCCTATTTAAAAGTTACAAAATGCTGGATGACACTCACCCCACTACATCAAGATTGAATGTTGTTTTTATTGTAGGTGCAACATTTAGAACACAATAAGTCCCCACACCCCGTGCATGGAAATAAACAGTGTCTCATACAAATCTAGTATAAATTCATTCATTGCACTTTAATCATAATGGTATTATACAGGCAGTTCTGCAGTATTAAATAAAACAAAGTATCATACCCACCCCACACATGCACTTAGAAGCCCGGTCAGATTTACAGACAAACATCTCCCAACAGATCAAGTATTCATACCCCTTGTGCCAGACTGAGTTCTCCGGGCTCCGTCGTACCCCAAAGAAAGGGATCATAGACCACTAAATGGGGGACCAGAGCAGTCAGTCAAACTACATTTGTAAGTCAGGCCAAACTAATAGGGTTTGCACAACAACACAAGCCAAAAGTAAAAAAATAAAACCTAAATAGTGCCCACTAACAAAAAACAAATACACATTGTTGAAAGAATTAGATATTTAAAAAAAAAAATATAAAAAAAAATCCCAGCACAGGTCAGCTTGTACCACTCAACTCGCCAATGCAGTTCTTGACGTGGCCTTTGAGGTTTATAGGGCAGTAACACTATGGGAAGCGGAGAATGCACTTTATCTGGTTATTCTTTAGTCCGCTGCTATGCAGGATAACTTGTTCTTTTTTACCAAGAAGATGTCTGATCCAGATGAAAGGGATTGAAAACAGAAGTGTTTAAAATAATATAAACAGAGCCTCGGGCAGGTGCAGAAACTAAAAAAGGAGTCTCCTGTATTGCGCAACTTTCCATTTCCATCACATGACCGTGCAGACGTCAGTAAAACACACACATTAAGTATCACAATGTTTATTGATAGATACAAGTATATAAAATCAGGGCATGAACATGAGTTGATAAATTAAGTAGACTTAATTTCAATACTATCATAAAGGAGGACCAATTCATTTTCTCACCATTTTAAGCCTCGCGCCCACAATGCCACATCTCAGGGCAGCGCCATCACTCAACGGAGCAGGGCTTGTGCAAGTAAAACAGGTTTCTTTTATTTAAAGACTTGTGCACTTGCCCAGGCTCAAAGATATTAAAATCTAGCACAAAAAAAGCCCATTACTAGAGGTAGAAATACAGGCAATATATACTATTACAGCAACAACCGTCGATTACAGTTAAAAAGATTCTCTGTAACAACCAAATATTGCAACAACTCAAGTATTACACTGAGCAAAGTGCATCTCTACAGTATTCAGTGTTGCTAATCAGTTTCTCCCTCCAGCCCCAAGTAATTCGGCAGCAAAGTCCTTGCCGTAGACCACTTCTGTTTGAGAACGTACGATGTAATTATTGCATGCTGCTAATACACGGATCTAAACATTACAGATACTCTAAAAAATACTGCATGGCCGACTATGATTAAGACATTACACTTAAAAAACCTTATGCAGGAGGAATCCTATCGACGCGCCTCTGCATTAAATATTGCGAAAATGTTACAGCGGAATGGATTTTCGCAGTGGTTAGGTCAAACGCGGTTACATCATAGCAACAGTATGTTTTGCACAACTTAAGGCTTTGGCTGGTTCTTTAGTAGACTTCCTCCTCAGATTCCTCCTCTTCAGCAGTCTCCAGCCAGGTCAGCCACTGGTTCACCTGCAAGTTGGAGTAAGAGTCAGACCAAGCAACGATGGCATGAACAAGGCAACTCTACCCACAATAAACCAGCTTTCTTAAAAGCATTCAAACATCTTAAATGCTCAAAAGTAAAGTTGTATTTTGTAATGATATAAAAACCTCTGCAAGGCCCAGAACTATGAACCCACTATAGGAACTTCGGCAGATACCGTACCTGGAATAGAGCTTTTCCTTTCCCAGGAAACTCCTGTGTAATATCTTCCTTCCATGCCAAAAAGGCTTCTTCCTCTATTATTTCCATGTCATACAAATGGACAAAGAAGCGCAGTAACATGCCTGGACACAGGAGAGAAGACTGGTTAGCGGGTTATTAGACAGATCGGGGCCGCTGTTGGCGTAGCGAGGTGGCACACAGGTGGGGCGTACCTTTAGGGAAGTTTTTACTGTAGCAGTGCACCTGCAGTGCGTAAAGGGCACTGACTTGCAGTTCGACGTGGTCATGGAGGAACTTCTGCATCACTGGCATGAAAGAGAGAAGAAGCTGCTTCTCTTGCTCCAGCTGCTCCTTTGATGGCGCAGCTGCCTGTTCAGCATCGTCCGTTGGGAAAACCTCAATAGAAATATACTGTAAAAAGCTGAAGAGAAAAGCGGGATAAGCAGGAGCTCAGCACAGAGGGAGGGTTTCTTCCTCGCCCTTTAATAGTTTAAAAAGCAACATTAAATCCAAGTTACAAAAGATAATCCAACAACCTTCCACTAACGCAGACAAAGACCCCATAATACAAGTTTGAATTTCTGGGGAGGCTGCTCCCACTTCCTGAGTGTCAGACTCCTATCATGGAGAGCAAAGGGCTACTTACTCCTAAATAAATCATGCAGGACTTTGCTTTCTGCAGTAGAGTCCATATAAATTCCTTCTGTACTTTCACTAACTTCTGTAGGAAATACCCTGTCAGCCAAAGCAACTTGATGGCCCAAGGGGAATCGCCTACCAGAGTTTAATAGCTGGAATGAACTAGGTCACTTTGTGTATACTACATCTTTCCAGTCAGTCTTGATTAAATGACTTTCCTTCTTTGGCCAAACTGAAACAGGCCATTTGAGGAAACTCCCAAGATAGGGACAAACGCTACATACAACTAGCGCAAGAATGCTTTGTTGGCGTTAAGACAAAGTGCGGAGTGTCGGCTCCCGGACAGGCTTGGAAAACGGAGGGTGTAGAAATGGGTACATACCGAAAGATTATGTAATATGTATGTAATATGAATTTCCCTTCGAGACCTCGGGCAAGTTGGAAAGTGAAGGCTTGTATCATATTTACACATCCCAATCAGAAACGCACAGCTTGCCTTTAGTTTAATTTATTGGTCCTTTTTCAGGACAACCAAAAGACTAATGAAGTAGCAGCGAGAGATATGGAAGAGCCTCCATGAACCATGGCAAGTGCTCAGGAATTTGAGGCTTCACCCATGGTGTGAAAGTGGAGAAGCCTGGACACCAAGTGTCCAAAAGCATCCCTCCCAGCAATTTGTCGGATTCTGGGATCTGATCACACTCCTGTTCAACCTTGGGCAGACAAACTCTCAAGTTAAAACAAAACCCAACACTGTGGTCCTTACAGCAGGTATCTATTTTGGCCAAAGAATAAATGCTCCCACCACTGTAGCCTTTGATATTCTCGTCTACTGCTACATACACTGAAGACAACACACGCGATAAGTCTTACCTGGTAATCAAAATATTCACAAATCCTTTATCTACATGAAGTTTAGGAGAGATGTTATCCTTAATCCACTTATAGATGGTTTGTGGAGAAGGATCCATCTTGATTTGTTTCAGTAACTCTTTCTCCAGTTTCATCAGCGGAAACAAGAAACTCAGCCCTTTTCCTTCCAAGATCTCCAACATGCGGTCCTTGTTCTGGTCGATTTCTATGGGGAAGAACAAGAATTAGACACTGTCCGGCCTATCACAGGTGTTCTCCGGTGTACGCAAACACCAGACTCACCTGGTAACATCTTCTGCATGTTCACTTTGCTCAGCTGGAACAGCTCCGTCAGCCACTCCCGATCTTTAAGCTTGGCCAGTTGCTGAAGGCAGAGCAGGAACAGAGGAAAGTGGGTGCCATTCTCCATGGGCTGAGCCAGTTCCAAAATGCTCACCAGGTCGGCGATTATGGCACGAGCTGCAAATTGTGCCAGGTAGGATTTCACCAGGGGTATGTCGACCTCCAGCTTGGGGCACTGGTCCAGCACATTCAGGAAAGCCTAGAAGAGAAAAACTGTGAGCAAAGAAGCGGACTATGCCTCCAATCAGCAGTAACAGTCTCCTGAAGGGAGATTGGTTACCTGCATGAAGTTGTCGCTCGTGGCCACTGCCTCTTGCCGCAGTATGCCGATCAATTCACTTGCACGCTCTTTGTCTTCATCAGACCGGTCTAGGGACTGGAGGACGATTCTGCTGATCATTTCTGGGATGAAGTGTTTAGGAGCTCGCATTTCTTTCACACTGTTTATGGCATCGGCTGCATTTCCATTATTCAAGTAGTCAGTCACAAACGCTTCCTAAAATTAGAAGTCGGGTTTATTAGGTCATTTCATGACTTATTCCATGGTCAGCGATAGAGGACATAGTAAGAAATAAGTGTTCAAGCTTTGTTGAAGACTCCCATAGAAAGAGGAAAGCCGGCATTCACAGTCCGAGACCAGAAACGCCTTCTCCTGGGGTGGTGGTGGGGTTCGAACAGAAACTTAGATACTTACAGTAAGTTTAAGTAGTTCTTCTTTTGATGGTGGAGGCTTCTTTACAGTCTTGGCAGGCTTTTCTTGGATGGGTGGTGGATTGGTCTTCAGGCCAAGCTGAGGTGTCTGATGTGAGGAGAGAGAGTGGTCAGTAATGGGTCACATAGACAAGACATACGGTCAATTGGCCACACGAGGACAAGACTCACCTGTCCCATGGGTGGCGTTTGCGTACGTGGTGGCATCATGCTCATCTGAGGCTGAAGCTTTGGCACTTGGTTCTTATTCATTAGGAAAGACTGAGCTGGTCTCAGACTGATCTGGAAAGAAAAGTTTAAAAAACTTTGTTAAACTATTCAAGCATGGAAAAAGCCGTGAGCAGCATGGAAGCCCTCATATCTCATAATCTTGCTCAAAGGACGCTGGGAACTCCAAGAAAGTAGACAGCGGTGAAGAGGGGGAGACAGGAAAGGACACAGGTCAAGTAGGAAGTAGCAAGAGGGGAAAGGAGAAGTCCCAGCCTCAGTCCTCGTAATAACGCGTCTTTTCTTAATCATCGGGCAACTACAATGACTGATCTCAGGCCACCCGGGTACATACCTCATCTGCGTTCAGCTGGCCTTTTTTAATAAACCGAGGGGGCATATCCTTCGACTGTCCTTGCTGCGATAAGAGCCCCTGACTCTGGAACATCTGGCCTTGCCCCTTTAAGAGAATACGTTTATTTTAACATAAAACCGATACTGTCAAAAACAAATGAAGATTTAAGCGAGATTCAGCTCAGAGACTCCTCAGTTCTATTAGAGGTTGGTTATGTCTAGTTTGTGTGGGTCAATTAAGACAAAAAAACATCAATACCTAGGTATATTTCTACCAGAAATGAATTTACCGTATACCGATAACATACCTGGCTTTTCATAAAAGGTTTGCCTCCAATTTCACCGAACTGGGACTGTACAGGGGGTATGATGTGCCCACCGTGCCCATTGAATAACTGATTTGAACGATGACGTCCCATGGTTGGGGAGAACCTGTCCTGTATAACCCCTGGACCAGTACCAATACCACTGCCTGCAGATCAAACAGTCAACATTAGTACACAAAGCAAGTAGGCGACAGGTCCCGCGACGCAAGATGTCCCATGACTGACCTGGCATCTGCCTAAACATGTCAGCAAGTCCTCCAAGAGGGTCCCGGTCAAGCTTCATTCTCGGTGGCATGAACGGCCCTTCCAAAAAGAAGTCTGTTCGCATTCCTTGACCCATAGGAGCAGGAATGAAGACTCCTAGATCCTAGAGTGGAAAATAAAAAAATTAAACAGTGCCAAGAGCCACCATCCCTGTCCATCTAACATGGTCCCAATACAAAATCTACAAAAATAGGTCTTCATCTTAGGTGGAGTCACTCACTTTCACTGCATCTTGGCGGATTTGATTGATAGTCTTTGGTCCATTGTCAATAAAAGCTTTGCGAGGAACCCAACCATTTCCTCGCAACTCCATCGTATCCTAAAAACACAAGAGGTGGAAAGATAGTGTGTTAACATGAATTGCAAAAGAGTCCCCAAAAATATCCAATTTAGTCAAAATAGGCAAGGACTATGGTTTGCTCCAGGTTTACAAATTCTACATATACGTTCACATGGCTCGTCAGAAGCGTCACTAACAGCAAAATGCTAAATATTTAGAACGCATTCCAGTCTTTTTCCCTTCGATTCTAAGGAATGTTTTCATATGAACCAGTCATCGATGTGTTACCCAATGGCAGGAAAGTTGTGTATCAATCAAAAAGTCAAAGTAAATCATGTTAGATTTCTGAATCTAGGATACAAAATATAATTTCCCATTTGGATTTTAATGGCCAATGTTCCACCTTTGCGGCATATTTTGACATGCAGACAGGTAAGCAGGGAATCCCTGGATACCTACTTGTAGCAGGAAACGAATCCTTGATGGCAAATCCTTACAAGTCTTCAAGGCGCACATCCGGGCAAAGTACTGATCCATTAAGGACTAGAAGGCAAAATAATATAATCATGTATAATTTTAAGTCCAAGAGATGCAAAATAAATTACACAGGGGAGGATCATATCTGTTAAGATGAACCTGATCCCTAAACTTCTCTACCCGCTTCCAGACTCTCCCGGTGAAGGTGCCAGATCTTGTGTTTCTGGACTTGCATTTCTCTTTCCTTAAATTTGTCTGGCACGGCAAGCACCCGAGAATCTCAGTAGCAGTACTCAAGCCCAGGGCCCGGGAGGGACAGGCTATATATATTTTAAACTTACTTGGCATCCCATTTGACCCAGGTTGCGGTTACTTATATTCCATACCGGACCGTATCATGGTTGGACTTGAAAACCCCACTTTACAGGGGGTCCCCTTCCTGGCATCCCTTTGGGGCCTCTCCAAGGTAGACAGACCACCAGAGGCCTCCTTGCTCTCAAACTTTGTCTGTCCCTATGGGACTCGTGCTGACTAAAGCACAAACTGTCCTCCACTATTTCCCCTTTGGAGTAACCCACAATCGCAATCATGGAGCATCACATACTACCTCCACGACAAATCACATAAATTCGACAAGGTTTAGGCCCTGTGGTATTTACATGACAGCCGTAGCTACTTATCCTCTCTGGCTCTCCCACCCTCTATCTGCATATAGCTCTTGGGCCGCCTCCGGACGCTCCAAGCTGGGTGCCGTGCACCATGGGTAAGAGCCCAGTCTGTTGGTTTATCTCCGGACATGCTGCATATAAATTTTATTAGTAATATTTATGAAAATATTCATGCCTTTCCTTCTCCCCAACCCCTTCTTCCCCTCTACTCCTTAAATCCCTAATCTGTCTCTTTTCTCCCTCCCCACTAGTATAAAACAAAATAGGAGTCATCTTGTATACTCAATCTTTTGATTTACATGTTGGCATGAAAAATACTGTTTCCTCTTTTAAAGAGTTTGAAAAAAATATTAACAAACAGAGCAGCTAAACTCCAGTAGGTACCTTGGCTTTTTCGTGGTCTAATCTAGGCCCCACAGTCCTCATTATCTGACAGAGACACTCCAAATCCTCTCCCATGTCTTTAAGTTGGACTCTCTTCTTCTTTTCCAAAAGCTTTGAAGACAAAGGACGGACTAAATGTTACTACAGGTAGACAGACTCCAATAAGTAGCAGCAAGCACACACAGGATTAGAAACAGAATAAAGAAAAGTCATTAGTCTGCAATAGCCACAGATATCAGCTTAGGTTTCATTAGAGGAGAGAATGATATTGAAGCTGATGTAATTGGCTACAACACTCACATGCAATTTGCACGATAGCGGTAAGCAATCACAGTTCAGTCGGCAGTCTCCACTGCACATAAAGAACCAGGTATAGGCCATAGATAACGATGGAAGGTTAAGCTAATCAATCATACGTACTGTTTTGATGCACTTATGAAGGATAGACTCATGAATAAGATCAAGTTTGCCAAGCTCTCCAATGAACTTGATGTTTCCCAGCATCTTGATCTTAGCAATGGCTCGCTGTTCCTCTTCCTCAGGAAGGAGGGGACTGTCGCGCTTGTCATATACTGGAAACGGAACAAACATCCACGTTACTGTACTGACAGGACGGAACGTCTCTCAGAGCCACCACCATCTGGCATAAAGAACTCACCTTCGACATTTCTGGACCTGTTCTCGAATTCATCTTGAAGTTTGGAAATTAGGAGGCGTCTAAACGTCTGTGGAAGGAAAAATAATCAGAGGTTACACCTTGTTTAAAAACAGCCCTTTCCTGTACGCTAGGAACTATGTAACATTGAACCTTTATTTACAGCCAATATAGTACAGAAAACCAGAAGAATGAAGACTAGAATGAGCAATTTAAAGCTGAATGCCCCCCCAGTTTGCTTCTCCAGGGCTACGTAGGAGACGTACAACTCTAAACCACTTTCTAGGTTCTCTAAAGAAACACAGAGACTTACTGTGCTTTGCTTCTGCCCTGGTTGACCCTCTGCGGCTGGGCCGTCAAAGTTTGGTGCATCTTCTGCTAATCGCAGACATAGCTGAGCGTAGAGTGAGCTGTACTTGGGCTCTTCGAGGGCTTTGTCTACAATCTGAAATAGACAAACCTCACATTAACAAGATTGAAGAAAACTTTACATAAAACATTTATTTCCACATCAACAGTCGCTATGTTTCCACCAATGTGTCTGTAGCCAATCATTACAGAACCTGTTACTCTTACTCTAGGAACCATCACAGATCGCATTCTCTACAGCTTGAACTGAACAAAGCCACATCAACCAGTCAAACACAAGGCTCAGCCAAGCTCAAGATGCCAAGAACGCCATTTATGATGAACGCTGCTGGCCAGTGCACAGGCACCATAAAGTAACCCTTATGCAAGATCTGTACTGTTCTACCAGAGCGGATTTTAAGACATTGTATTTCAATGAGAAGATTGTTAAATTCTTGCAGTAGGAGAGATTACTTACAAGCAGGGTGACTCCTTTCAGGATGAGTTTGGAATCTACACCTGCATTAAGGAGCTCAAGGCATAGCTTGTCAAACTTCTCAGGAGCAAGCTTGTTTAAGATGCTAGAAGAGAAGATACAGAGAATTAGGCTACAAAAACTACAGACAAGACTCAAACATCAAAGACTTTGTAAGTGTTCTATATATTGGCCTTACAGTAGTTCCACATAAACATTGTACTTTACTTAGTTAGTGAGCAGTAGCTACAGGTCAAGAGTTAGTCTGTACTTGGCTACAAGTCTTCTAGAATCCCTATAGAACAGTTCTACATAAATACCTCACATCCTGGTTACTTACCCTCTTACTTTCCTAAAGATTGCATCGTGCCGTTCTTTTTCACTTGCGGAGGTGTGCGCAGTGTTGTTGGCGGAGGAGTTATTTGTGGGGTTAACATCTCGTCTAGTGCTTCGTGAAGGAATCCATCTCTGAACGCCAGGCCCTGGGGTTTTCCCCAGGTACTCGCTGAACAAGAGAAAAAACAAACAGTTACTGATATTTACTGTACACAGATCATGTTAAACACAGATGACAAGTTTTATAGTACCATACAGTGTGTAATAGTCAGTGGTCGTCTGTCTAAGGACACCGACCTCAAGCTGCACAGGGTATAGTCTAAGGGGAAAAGAGCTAGATTTAACTCTTCATGGTCTAGTGGGAAAAGGTAGAAGCTTCTGTGTCCAAAAATAAGTCCTCATGCAGCATTGGAAGTGGAACTGAAGGTCGATTATTAACCTCTATGTCTAGTAATGAACATCTGAATTGTAAGACAAAGAAAAGAAAACACTACCCGCTGACTGAGATCGTAACGGCTGTCTTCCTTTGTATGTAACATAAGCGAGGAAAGGGCAATGAAGCCATATGGTGGATTTAGGAAACTAGTACCAGTAGGTTCTGTGCTTTACCAAGTAGTAATCTCAACAAAGCATATTTGACATTGGAACACCCTTGTTTTAAGCCATAAGAAAGAAATATATTTAAACAAAAAAAAACAAACAAAACACAACCCACAAACCTTTCTTGGGTACTAAACCATCACACCATTTTTATCTTTCGGATATCTAGACTTATCCACGAGGAGTGGTCTGGTACATCCTTAAGGATCAAACTCTCCACCTCTTTGTAGGGGGAAGAACTTTCGGGAATAAGGCCACTATTCCCATCAACTTTTCCATTAAAAGAGCTGATGAAAAATTTAACTACTCTAAAAAGCATTAAGAGCCGATCTACTTATTTTATTTTGAAATGCTTTAAGTTAAACGTCAGACTAAGAATTGTGACTACTGCGACATGGTGTCCAGCCACTTAATATAGAAGGGAACATTACTGAAATGATCAGCAAAATTACCACCAGTCAAAACCTAAAGGAAAAAAATAATGCGATATTCTTCTTTCAATAAAAAGACAGCAATGAGGGGTTTTAATAAACTTGCTCTCCACCGTATACACACCAGCGTTTCCGCGCGGCTGGGTTACTGTGCGATACAGGCGCACAACCCGCGGAGTCTGCTCCAACTAATGCGCGCTGCATGCAACTGCACGTCGCGCAGATGTATTAAAGAAATACACCAGTGCGTTAGCGACCGGGGGAGTGGGGGGTGTTTGGGCCTCTCTCAGACGATCTTCTCCGGACGGGTATTTCCACCTAATCAAAATCCTGGCAAAACACTGCAGATCACAGCTTTCCACCTGCCAATGAGCAAACGTGGGACAAAGAGCCAAAATGAGGGATACATGCTAGAAATATTGAATTTTTCTGGATAAAAAGAGGGAACCTTATAATTCCTAACTAAGTGTATTACTGCTGATGAAAAAAATATAAAAAAAAAAAAATCCCCAATTAAATGTAACTAGAGAGGATACTGTCCTTTACAAAGTATACATAACTACAGATGACAGACAATAACCATGACAACACAGACCTTAATCTCAAGATATTGCCCATAAAAACCTTGTGCTAAATACATAGCCTACTTTACGCTGCTACAGGGGAGTAGCAAGGTGGCAGATATTAATGGCCACAAAAATAGAAGATTATAAAGTCTGTCTTGCCTGGGACAAGTGCATTGTTATGTAACAGGGACATGACCTATGGCTGCAGCTAAAAGGACCAACTTTGTCTCTTCATTGCGATACAATTATGCGAGACGTGAACATTAGACAATAATTTGTACTGTATCCCTAGACCACCATTTCTTACTACCTTAAAAATATCAGTACACATGATCTTTTATCCAAGCTGAACTGTTTCCAATACATTGTGAACCCAACACTGACAAGAGTTTGGCATAAAGATCATTTAACTGCATGACACCTTCAGCTCTACACAGCTTACAGGAAAAAGTTGGAGGAACTCAGACATGGCATACACTATGGTGCATCCATGGTTCGTCTATTAGAAGACTTGCACTGAAGGTCACTGCTGCAGAAGGCATCACTGATCTTTATGGCAAACTCTGTGGTCTTTATTAGCTGTGTAATGAACACAGCACAGGTTCTATTGAACCCTGACAACTGTGTGCACTTAGCAAGTTCAAGAGATCTGCAGGAACAGAAGACATAAGGGTCTGTATAAATTTACGATTACAGACATTTCCTATATACATTAGTCCATGGTAAAGCCAAGCGACCAACTCCAAGTTATGAAGAGCCACGTACCTGTTGCCGACAGTCTTGGTATAGTGCTGAGAGGCACCTCTACCTCCTCCACCTGACGAAGCACTGCAATGAGACACAAACACAAGAGAGCCCAGGTTATGTCACATTTACACTATATATGTATCATTTGGCATTATGAACAGAGAACTGCGAAATAGAGGCCTTACCAGGGCAAAAAAAACAATCCAACTTCACTGGTTACAAACAAGCACATCCTGCATGTCACACTTATCTGAATTTTCCAGAGCTCCAAGTTTAGAAATAGTGAAATGATTAACTCCGAGCTATGAAGTGTGAGCCTCCCACTCAGACCTGAATCTACATACGTTAGCCTAAAGGAATACATGGCTCAATATCCCAAGAAGCGTCAAACAGAGGTTTTGATCAGTCAGAGTTTGGCTGACTGTAGAGATAAATCTGGCACAATGCATCCTTTAAACTAAATGTCTATTAGAAGTCACTGACAAGTCGTGACCATATGAAAGCAGGAAGGTGTAGGCCCAACTTTTTATACAAGACACCCATTGCAACTCAATATCTCAAAAAAGAAAAGAATATTTAGTGGTGGTGCTCCCAAACAGATCGTGAGGCTAGATCTTATGGGAAGTGTATATTGTATTCCCATAGATTAGTAAATTTGCCTTCTCAAAGTTCCTACAGAGAAACGCACGTCGGCATTTACACTGGGAGTCTGTGTTCCCGGCTAATATTCACAGTGGCTTAGTGGTTAGCACTTATGCTTCAGAGTACTGAGTTCAATTCCAGACTATGGCCTTATCTGTGTGGAGTTTGTATGTTCTCCCCGTGTTTGCGTGGGTTTCCTCCAGATGCTCCGGTTTCCTCCCACACTCCAAAAACATACTGATGGGTCAATTTGATAGCAGCCAATTAACCCAAGTGTCTGTCTGTCTGTCTGTCTGTCTGTCTGTCTGTCTGTCTGTCTGTCTGTCTGTCTGTCTGTCTGTCTGTCTGTCTGTCTGTCTGTCTGTCTGTCAATTTAGACTGTAAGCTCCTACGGGGCAGGGACTGATGTGAATGAGTTCTCTGTACAGCGCTGCGGAATTAGTGGCGCTATATAAATAAATGGTGATATATTACAAATTGAACCCCATAGTACAGCATCAGACTGCAGCATTGACTGCGAGGATTAGTTTGGGATATTGCTTACTCTGTAACCATGCCATTATTATATTTTTGGGGGCAGATTATATGGTGTTACTATTTAATCAGGAGTTTTTTCTGAATGTGTTTTTATTACTAGTCTATGGGAATACAATGTACACTTTACATAAGATCTAGCCTCACAATCTGTTTGGGAATGGACAAATCAGCGCTTCTGTAACACTAACACAAGAAAGGTTCTGATCGCTGTCAATAAAACTGCAGCAAGTGAGAAAATAAATCTGTTAATCTACTAAGATTTGGATCAGTATTTGAGGTCTCCTTGCCGTTCCTGATTATTTACAGCCAGAGACAAATTATTTGAATAAGCCGATATAGAAGATAGCAGTAGACTGGTTTCAAACTAGCTCTACTGAAATAGGACATTTATACAAAGTAACAACTAAGTAATAACATGATACATTTTGCAGACAAACAAATTATTTTATGTAAATATTTAGAACTCCCTGAATACAAAGTCACAAATAGCCAACATAAAGCCAACATAAAGCTGACTGAGGGGACAATATAACTTTAAAACATTTCTATAACTTCAGAGTTAACAATAGAGTATTTAATATGATGAATATATTGTTAAAGATTTATTTACTCAATATCCAACCAGAAAGATATACTTTAGGGAATAAAAATGTACAGCTTGAGGACAACGTAGTTATTAAACATTATTCCATTCATTAGGAGATATTGCCAGTGCGTGTTTTTAACCCTACACTTCAAAATGTGATATATTTATTTATTTTTATTTGATTTATTATACAAGTTAATTCTACCTTTTTATTGTGTAGGATATGAAAAGCAAAGAATACATTTTAATCAGTTATATCTGTGCATCACCACAAAACATTATTTCTGGTGTATTCATAGTGTATCTAGTGGTAGGACCTCCTTATATGTATTTTAAATATATTAGAATAAGAATGAATTATAAGTTTAAGAGATAATCTAAATGAACCTAAGAAATAGTATCTAGTGTGGCAGTACTTTTATCTATAAGATTTGATATCTGTAACAACTTACAGTCGGTAATCTCTGATTCATATTATTAGTGACACTAGTGTTCCTAATGAGCACTGGAGTGACATCAGAACGCTGTTTATACAAATTTACATGAATAAGTAAAAATGATTTAATATTGACAGAGCACCAGCAAACTCCAAGGCTCTTTAAAATAAGAAACACCAACAAAGGCCAAAAGTTGGAATTTTTATTTTACTTTTCTCATGTTCCACGGTTTCCAGCGGTACTTTAATTTTAGAAATATTAACAATGTTAGCCCCATAATTAACACTCCCTGGACCAATCACAAAGCCCCCCCAAGCTCACCTGAAACGAGAAGCACCCCCTTCTGCAATCACACTCTCCACTTTGGCGGCTTGATAACAAAGAATGTTCAAAAAAAGAATAAATATTCAATGGGCAGGGTGGGGAGGGGGACACTCGCTGAAAGAGAGAGAAAGGTGAGAGTTAGTAGCCGGAGAGGATTCTCCAGAGGACGACAAACACGCAGCATTCCCGGCTAAATCCACCATTAACGTTATGGTAACACCGTACTATAAACACGCTGGAGGATTTATTCTAAACTGTTGATACATACCTCACTAAAAGCGAGGATACGTTTAAGCAGTTCCAAACATTTATATTTGTCATTCCTAAAATTAATTTGTTTAAGGAACACTAAAAAGAACCTATGTCTACAAGACTAATCAGTATACACAATATCAAAACATTTGCATGATCCAGCCCAATGGTGAGACTGTACAGGAGATTTTCTGCAGGTGATTGACATTTACCAGCGAACGCCCATTTTGCAACAGTTTCTACAGGGACGACCAATACAGACTAATTTTAAACGCAGCCATTGTCCTCCATCACGCACCACAACTTAATTACGTTGCACGCATTTGATGTGATCACATCCATTTACTATACTGGGATGAGCAGTTGTGTGCTCATTCATACGATTTAGTGAAAGAAACGGTACTTTGTTCCATGTAATGAGGTTAATCAGAGACAAACCGAGGAAATTCATCACACAGCATCCCCAAATGACTCACGAGATCTGTGTAGTTAAGGCCCAATATATTCAACCACTTGGTTGAAAAATGAAATTATATCTAATGGAACATGTTATATATCTGAATCACGGTATTTATCCGTGACAAGCAATAAAATACTGATAATTTAGTTATCTGCTTGGGATAAAGGAGGACACCGATGTTCTGACCTCAAGGCAGGATAGGTATATAGAGAACATTATATGAACAAAGGGAGATCAGGAGGCCAGCAAGCAAGGTCAGTTTTAAAATAAAACAAATCCACTTAAAAAACATTCAGGGATATATTTTCAGTACAGTGCCTATATCTTAGTAATGTCTGAGAAAGCAGACAAAGGACAGAGAGCTAAATATCTGAAGCCGGCTTTGCAATCCGTATGCATCTGTAACGTAGGGAAAATTACACCAATGCATCAAAATACTAGAACCAATTATACCCTGCTGTATAACCAGAACAGGCTTGTAAGACATGATGATGCATCGTGACAATGAGGCTTTGTTCCAGTTCATAGAGAACATGCAGATAATGCAGCAAACGTGATAAATATGGCAGGATTGATAAAAGGGAAAGGGATTGCGTGTAGGGGGGGGGGACCTGCTGAAACCAAGCTCACACAATAGTCTGGGAGGTGGTGCCGGCAGCCGAGGCCTACCGCAGGCCATTCCCATTCTTTGTTCTCCAGCAAGAGAAAGGCCGTAACCAGCCGGTACATGGGGAGGGGACAGAAACTGTCCCAACCTGGAGCCTTTATCCCTGCAATCCTTTACCGATACTTGGCAGGGGGAAGAGGGATGGGCTCATAAACCCCAGGAGACCAGCTCTGCCAGCTCATGGCACCAGGAACATCTGCCCCTTTCTGGGCTGGGCACAGCATTGCAGGGGCAGTTATAAAACATTACACTGGCATGAGAAATAGATTATATATTAGGGTGCCTGGCAAGGCCCATGTTCACAGCAATATTCAGGATTACACAATACAATACAAGGCAGGGAGGGGGAAAGGGTCACAGCTGCCCATGAACATAATACTGGGGTTAATCCAGCAACAATATGAGGGGGCATCATTCCTGGTATTAGACCACATTGCGGAGGAAGGTTCAGTGTGGAAGATGGCAGGAGACAAAGGAATGACTGTAGATATTAGGAGCACTGGGTAAGCAGCAGCCCAGAGAGGAAAGGGGGGGGGGGGGTGTAACATTGGGTGGGGGTCTTCACTGGATGACTAATCTAATACTATAATATATTGGTGGATGGTCCAAGGATCAGTAATTTAAGGGTGAAGAAAGGGGGATTCCACTGAGTGATATCCAAATAGGGAATATGTCGCTGTTTTTTTATGGTAGGTTGGGTACATGTTGTATCTAACCCCACTAATTCAGCCATTGGCACGGTGTGGGGAGGGGGCTTCCACAGGGGGGGGGGGTCTGTAGTCTGGGAGCATGTACTGTAGTGTTATGGAGGGGGGGCAGAAGACTGTGGCCCCCAGCTACATGCTGGACAGGGGCCCCGGCTCTGTGTACGAGATAGACTACGACCCTTCCCCACATCTGACTGGAATCCAGCCGCCGCCATTTTCTCCCAGCTGAGTGTCCGCCATCTTAGGCGGCGAGCCCGTCTCTTACCTCTCGCAGAGTCCCGGCAGTTTCCCGGCGCGGTGTGGAGCGTGTCCCGGAGAATAGATGCTGGGGGTGAGAGAGAGGCCGGGCGTGTGACCGGAGATGCAGCAGCCGAGTACCCGCCACCTCCTCACTGACTCGGCGACTCCCAGGGAAACACACACTGTCCAAACTTTATCACTGCGCTCAGCCTAGTCTGCTGCCTCCACTCAGGGCGGGGTCAAATAGCGGGATCCCGGCCACTCACACTTCGAGGATGGCTGATGGACGTGCCCGGCGGCGGCCGGTGTCCAATGAGAAACGGCGGGGGGCGTTCCCAGGCTAGCAGGTTGGGTTGCGGCGTAGCACAGCCGCAGTGCAGCAGCGCTATTCACAAAGCCGGGTGCGTAGACTGCGTAACCAGACTGCGGAGAGAGGGGAGGGGAGGAGGGGGTCCAGACTAATAGGGGGGGATATGGGGGCTCCGGGCTGAGGGGGGCTCTCCTCACGGGACTCGGCAATCAGTGGTAAGCCCAGGGGAAGGTGAGAGGACCGGCGTGGGGGGGGGCAGTGAGGGGGGGTCTCCTCCTATTTCCGGTCTCCTTTGTCTGCTGAGTGTGTGTGTGTGTGGCCCCCACACTCCGGGTATTGTGTAACACAACACTGACACACACAGTGACTAATGTCACACACAGCCTGCCCTCCCCCGAGGCAAATCTCTATATTATATTATATATATGATCACATCACAATATTTATATTTATATTAATATTTACAAATAACACTGGAAGCCAATGATAACATATTTAGTCAGACATATAATAATCCTCACACCTGGGGTAAGTGATATTCTTATTATTGCATTGGGGGCAAATAATACTTACACCTGGGGTAAATTATATTATTACATTTGGTAAAATTATCATATTTTCAGTCAGACATATAACCCTCACCTGTGGTAAATTATATTGTTATATTGGGACAAATGATAATATCAGTCAAACATGTAACCCTCATAACTGGGGTACATTATTATTACCTGGGGTAAATTCATGTTTTTACATTAGTGGCAAATTATAATATAAAATCTACGGTAATAATAATGATATTATCATTCAGACATATAACCCTCCACCTGGGGTAAGTGATATTATTATTACCTTGGGGCAAATGGTAATCCTCACGCCTGGGGTAAATTGATCTTTTTACGTTAGTGGCAAATTATAATATAAATCAGAAATGATAATATAATAATATAAAATCTACGGTAATAATAATGATATTATCAGTCAGACATATAATCCTCCACCTGTGCTAAGTGATATTATTATTACCTTGGGGGCAAATTATATTACCAGTCAGACATAACCCACACACCTGGGTTTAAATGATATTCTTATTATTGCATTGGGGGCAAATGATAATACTTACACTTGGGGTAAATTATATTATTACAGTGAGGGAAATTATCATATTTTCAGTCAGACATATAACCCTCACCTGTGGTAAATTATATTGTTATATTGGGACAAATGATAATATCAGTCAAACATATAACCCTCACAACTGGGGTACATTATATTATTATTACCTTGGTTCAAATGGTAATACTCACGCCTGGGGTAAATTGATGTTATTACATTAGTGGTAAATTATAATATTATAAGTCAGAAATGATAATATAATAATAACATAAAATCTACGCTAATAATAATGATATTATCAGTCAGACATATAATCCTCCACTTGGGGTAAGTGATATTATTATTACCTTGGGGGCAAATTATATTATCAGTAAGACATATAAAGCACACAACTGGGGTCAATTAGATTATTATAATTAGTCAAATGTATAAACCATATCATGTGTCTGATTTATAATCCCTACATTGGAATAACTCTTAATATTGCTCGTTAGATTGATACAGTAACCCCACATTGCTAGTCAGTGACACACAGGACAGTCAGGGGCCGTACAAATCCTCTTTAGTGACTTCACAGGCTTCAGTTTATGCCGATGTTCCTAGATTATCGCCACAGTGCATTGGCTTGCGGACTAATATGGCAGCCTTTGCAGAGGAGCTGAAATTTATGCAGGCCAACCTAAGGTACTGGGTGGACGGAGGGTGTTTCATTGCCAAGTATGCAATAAGTGCATGCCTAGTTTTGTGGGGTGCAAAAATTTAATTTAATTTTGCAGAGAGAGATTATTAAAATTAGGTAAAGGAGGGTGAGAGGGCATATTTAAAGAGGTTTTTCCTTGCTTTGTGTAAATGTGCAGGGCCATTTTGTCTACACAAATATGTATGTATACACTTAATTTTTTCCAAATTCAAGAGTATCTCAAGATACATTTCTATTTGAATCTGGGTGCAAGTATGCTCTGCCTAAATGTTACTTGTTATATGTAGTAATTACATAAATAAACATGATTTCAATGCTTACTATACACAATGCGTTTTTACAGTATTTCTTCGTTGGATACAGTTGTTCTTTGCAAGCAAGTGGCACGCATACATGTAACTTCTAATTTATAGACTTTACCGTGTCAGTCATCACTATCAGTCTGCACTTACACCTGTCCTGTAGCAGGGTGCAAATGATATCACTGAAAACCCCGGACTTAAATCGGCCGCATCTGCATTGGGACGACATTATGTACATTGCCTATGTTAGTCCGCCCCATCCTTCCCCACTAAGTGTAACCTTCTACCCTCCTGTAACTGTGTCTGAGATCCTCACTCTTCTCTCCTCTTCTTCCACAACCTGTCCTCTTGACCATGTCCCCTCCAAGTTCCTCCGCTCACTCTCTCCCAACATCTGTCGTCACCATGCTCACCTCTTTAACTTATCCCCACTGGTATCCTTCCATCGGCCTTCAGGCAAGCTCTAATCTCCCCTATTCTCAAGAAACCCTCCCTTGACCCATCCTCTCTTTCGAACTTTCGCCCAGTATCTTTGCTTCCCTATGCTTCTAAAATTCTCCAACGACGGCCTCAACTCCCCTCAGAAACGGGCTAAACTCCATTCGTCTCTTAAATCTCTTAAAGGAGATTTGATATTCCTACAAGAAACTCATTTTGTCCACCATCTCCACCCCGAGCTTCGTTCCAGAAAATTTCCCTTGACATTTCATGCATGTGACCATAGGCAGAAAAAGCGGGGTGTAGCAATCCTGTTTGCGCGCCATTTAATTTTCGAACTTCATGACTCTCATAAAAATAAATAAGGTAGATTTCTGATTCTCATAGGCACTCTGAATAATCTCCCCTGCACTCTAGTGAACCTCTATGCACCCAACACCGGCCAGCATAGGTTCTTAAAAAAACTGGGTTCTTTGTTAGCGCGTGTCCGTCAGGGTGAACTTATTGTCGCTGGTGACTTCAATGCTGTTTTAGCCCCAACTATAGATCGTTCCTCAGGCCCCTCCTCTTCTCCCCTGAGGAGAGATGCCCACACCACAGCTGGCTTACAGGCTTTTCTGAAACTCCATAACTTATATGACTCATGGAGAGTATTAGACCCCTTGGCCAGGGACTATACCTTCTCTTCTCCCCATAATACCTACTCCCGGATTGACATGATCCTGCTCAGCCACCTCACTCTTAAACTTAGCTCTTCCCAAATCTTCGCTGTGACCTGGTCAGACCATGCTCCTGTTTCCGCTGTACTCACCTCCCTTGCTCACTGCCCTCCTGGAGCAACCTGGAGAATCAACGAATCACTCCTGCATGATAAAGAAACCACTACTCACCTAAATTCTCTTCTCTCTGAATACTTTGAGACGAAGGAAAACCTTTGATATCTCTCCTATGACTCTTTGGGACGCCCATAAGGCGGTAATACGGGGTCATCTTATTGCCTTGGCGTCTCGGACTAAGCGATTCCGTTTGGCTAAAACTATCCAGCTGACGGACTCACTGAGAGCTCTAGAGCAACGCCACAAATTGAACCCTGATCCCTTGGTTCTCCAGGAAATTGCTTCTGTCCGTGGTGAACTAAATCTTTTGCTGTCCCACCAGGTTGCTAATAAGCTGAAGTGGCTCAATCAGCACTACTATGAAAAGGGCGACAAGGCCGATAGATTGCTGGCCACCTAACTTAGAGCTAAGATAGCGGCCCGGAATCTCCTGGCTATTAGGGACTCCGAGGGAATTTTACACTATGACCCCCAGCGGATACGTGCTGCCTTCCAATCCTATTACACTAAACTTTATAATCTTCCACAACCGTCTGATCCTCTAGTCTCCCAGCAACACTAGCAGTTGATTGAATCTTTTCTTTCTTCTGCTAAGCTTCCGAAACTCTCTCCACAGGCTAGTACTCTTCTGGGGGACGAGATTACTAGAGAGGAAATCGAACAAACCATAAAATCTCAGAAAACAGGAAAGGCTCTGGGACCGGACGGCTTTACTGCTGTATACTATAAGAAGTTTGCTGGGCTCCTGGTCCCCCGTTTGCACACCCTATTCAACTCAATCCTGACTGGGGGTTCCTGGTCTAGGGATTCTTTGGAGGCTCGGATCTCCGTTATCCATAAAGAGGGTAAGGATGTTCATGACTGCGCTAGTTATCGCCCTATCTCTCTGCTTAATACAGATGTTAAATTATATGCTAAAATTTTGGCTAATAGACTAAATTCGCTCATTCCCTCCCTTATACATTATGACCAGGTTGGCTTTATACAGGGTCGTCAGGCCAGAGACAACACTAGGAGAGTTGTTGATCTGATTCATATTATTAATACCAGGAAGGCCCCGGCCACTCTTCTCTCCCTTGATGCCGTGAAGGCTTTTGACAGGATCTCCTGGAGCTTTATGTCCCGAGCCTTGTTGGCGTTTGGGATTTCGGGTAACCTCACGGGTATTCAAGCCTTATACTCCCGACCCTCTGCAAGAGTCACGATCAACGACTCTCCCTCTGACCTTATCACCAAACCTAACGGTACGCGCCAGGGGTGCCCTCTGTCTCCTCTCATCTTTGCCCTTATTATAGAGCCTCTTGCGGCCTCTATCCGGGCCTGCCCGAACATACAGGGTGTGCAAACGGGGAATCTGGAGAGTAAGCCCTCTCTCTTTGCGGACGATGTCCTTCTGACTCTCCTGCAGCCTGAGAAGTCTCTCCCTGGACTCTTTAGCATATTACATCAATATGGGCTCCTCTCAGGTTACAAGATCAATATTACGAAATCGGAAGCTCTTCTCCTTAACATTCCCTCCCCAGAAGGACTGGTACTCACTTCCCGCTTTAACTTTCGGTGGCAGAGAAAGAAAATTAAATACTTAGGTATCTTTATTACCGACTCCTATGACTCCCTCTACCGGGAGAACTACCCGGGCCTCTTTGCTAAGATTAAGTCTGAACTGTTCTCCTGGCGCTCATTGATCATTTTGTGGCTGGGCAGGATCATCTCTGTCAAAATGAACCTCCTTCCTAAGCTCCTCTATTATTTCCAAACCCTTCCTGTTCGAGTCCCCCTTTCGGATCTGACATCTATCCAAAAATAAAGCAAATCCATCTCGCTCTAAGGTTAGGACTTCCTCATCATTTATATCTGAAAGTTATTTATATAATTCAAAATGAGGGGGTGCTCTCACAACCAGAGTTACTATCAGGAAAAAAATGGTGAGAAGAGTCACCTAAAGAGATTGTAAATTGAGGCACTCCAGTCCCTTGAAAAGTATTTAAAAACAAATTTTATTGAAGATTTATTAAAAGTTAATATGTCAGATAACATCACAGTCGGCGAATATTAAAATATAGAAGTGATGAAAAATAAAGATAAGTGATAGAAGTAATTAAAAGTACCCTTCCGGGAAGCCGGTGTTCACAAAATTGTGACACTTATAATTTACTGGGAATACTGCCCATAATTATGGACATTATATCAATGAGATTCAAAAATAACACAATTTATTGGGATTCAATTATATTCCCTATATTCATCGATACATAGTATATCTCATATAGCCAGCAAATGTGTCCACTCTGAATTAAATGATTGTAGTGTAGGAATGCACTAGTAGGGTTTATAATTTATCAAAAACACTCAGGTATAGTAATCTGACATAGACATACATAGAAAGTTATGTCAATTCAGCCTATGAGGATGTGGCTGAAAAAGGTCTGACTAGCGATATGAGGAACCTCAATCCTCCTCTTGTTGTCAAACAGAATTACCCTGGTGCTATAGCCCTAAACAAAGCGCACTATTAGATTCAAAATTGTAACATTAGAACATTAGATAGAGTGTGACACGATCGCGGCTAACTCCGCTGACCGGCTTCACACTTCCGGGTGTGTGACGTCACGCGTCACACGTGGCCCGCCGTACGTTTCGCCGTAATCGGCTTAGTCATAGGCTGAATTGACATAACTTTCTATGTAGCAGATATGTGTTGAAAAAAATCCTCTGTGGTCATGCCCTAGTTAATCCCTCTCCTCTATACACAGTATGAGAGGATACTAGGTTAGAGCACCAAGGTTTTGGAACTATATACACATAAAGTTCCTTTGTATGTCTATGTCAGATTACTATACCTGAGTGTTTTTGATAAATTATAAACCCTACTAGTGCATTCCTACACTACAATCATTTAATTCAGAGTGGACACATTTGCTGGCTATATGAGATATACTATGTATCGATGAATATAGGGAATATAATTGAATCCCAATAAATTGTGTTATTTTTGAATCTCATTGATATAATGTCCATAATTATGGGCAGTATTCCCAGTAAATTATAAGTGTCACAATTTTGTGAACACCGGCTTCCCGGAAGGGTACTTTTAATTACTTCTATCACTTACCTTTATTTTTCATCACTTCTATATTTTAATATTCGCCGACTGTGATGTTATCTGACATATTAACTTTTAATAAATCTTCAATAAAATTTGTTTTTAAATACTTTTCAAGGGACTGGAGTGCCTCAATTTACAATCTGTTTAGGTGACTCTTCTCACCATTTTTTTCCTGATCTATCCAAAAATGTCTCTCTAGATTTATCTGGAACGGCCGGTCTCCTAGAATTAAGCTGGCTCTCTTAAAGAGACCCACCAGAGGTGGAGGTAGGGGTTTCCCGGATTTGAAAATTTACTATTGGGCGGCTCATCTGAGCCAGATTGTAGCCTCCTTTGCCTCCCCCGTGGCACTGTCGTAGGTTGACATCGAATCCGCTTATCTTAATTTTCCAATTTTGTCCTGTATATGGGGTCTCTCTAAGCAAATTAGATCTCCCCTCACCTCCCAATGCCCTACCCTTCTATTCTCAGCTGCAATATGGGAGACCTGCCGACCCCATCTCAGAATACCGGTGTCCTCTCCTACTGTCCTACCTCTTTGGGGTAACCCTGCCTTCCCTCCTGGGCTCTCCTCTGCCTTCTATAGTCCCTGGGTCACTGCGGGAGTTCGATTTGTCGGAGACCTATTAGTTCAGGGGGCCTTCATCTCCTGGGATGCTCTACTCTCTAAATATCCAAGTCTCCATCCTAAATTCTACGAGTATTTCCAGTTACGACACTTTGTGGGCTCTCTCCTCGGGGGAGCTCTTCTCCCCCCTCTTAGGTCTCCTTTTGAATCCCTATGTATCTCCTCACCTTTGGGTAGGGGCACAATCTCCTTTATCTACAGCTTAATTCTCAAAGTACTTTTTCCTCCGGGCGGTAGGCATGAGAGGGAGTGGGAGAACGCATATAAAGTATACAATAGGTGGTACTACACACCTGACAAACTCACTAAAATGTTCCCCTCTAGTTCTCCATTATGTTGGCGGGGTTGTGGCCAGATGGGCTCCTTTTTTCATATTTGGTGGTCCTGCCCTAAAATATCCTCCTTTTGGGATCGGGTTAGGGCCCTCCTCTCCTCCCTCCTTCCATGCCCTGTCCGGAAAGACCCATGGTCTTTTCTTCTCTGTTACCCTCTGATTGATGATGATAGAGAGTCTGCGAAATTGGCTTCCCATGTCCTTGCAGCTGCGCGATGCCTAGTAGCTAAGTCTTGGAAACAAGTTGAGTCTCCCACTATGGCAGCCCTGCGATCCTATGTCTGGTTTATTGCCCGGATGGAACAGATTACATACCATCTGCATGATAAGGGTGATAAATTTCACCAGATATGGGCTCCTTGGCTTTACTGATAACCCCATACCTCTTGTACCAACTCCTTCCTCCTAAAAAAAAGAACTCCCTGTAGTCCTAGGTGGCCTGACTCTCGATGTGGTCTCCCTCCTCAGAGAATCTAAGTAGTAATCTCCTTTGAAACTTTTATTGCCCCTCTTTTATTTATTTATTTTTATTTTTGTTTTTAATTATTTGTCTCTCTTCTTAAAAAGGACAAGATGAAGATAAGGAACTGTGTGGATAAAGGGAAGTGTGTTCTAGTTTTTCCTTCATTCTCGGTGGCGACCAGTACCCCCCCCCCCCCACCTCCCCTCTTACCCCCCTCCCCCCCCCCCCCCACATTATATTGTTATAAAATGTTATAGTGTCTTGTGTATTCTGGATAACAATTGTATAATTGTATATTTGCTGGTCTGTTTATTGACATCCTCTGGCTGTCTTGGATATTTGCTACTCAAATATTTTCAGCTTCATTGAAAGATACCCATGATATGTACTGTTCTCTGTTTTTGTTTCTATTCCTGCAAATGTATACTTTGTTGATTCTTATCTGTACATGATTGCTATTTCTCAAAATAAATAGTTAAAAAATAAATAAAATTCTCCAACGACTTGTCTTCAACCATCTGACTCACTTTCTCTCCTCCCACTTTTTCCTGACCCTCTCCAGTCTGGCTTCCATCCCCTTCACTCAGCTGAAACTGCTAAAGTAATAAATGACTTACTCTCAGCTAAGTCCAAAGGTCACTTCTCCGTTCTCGTACTCCTCGACCTCTCTGCTGCTTTTGACACCATCAATCATCTGCTCACCACCCTTCAGTCCCTAGGTCTTTGTGAAAAAAATCTCTCCTGGTTTGCCTCCTATCTCTCCAGCCAATCTTTTAGCGTCTCTGCTTCCGGCTCTTCCTCCCCCCTCTGCCTCTTTCTATTGGTGTGCCCCAAGACTCTGTCCTTGGCCATCTGCTCTTCACTCTCTACACCACCTCTCTCAGTGAACTTATTCAATCATTTGGCCTCCAATACCACCTCTATGCTGATGACATGCAAATCTATCTTTCCTCCCCTGACCTCTTTCCCACCTTCCTGTCACAAGTATCTAGCTGTGTCTCTGCTGTAACTACCTGGATGTCACAGCGCTTCCTCAAACTCAACATCTCCAAATCCGAGATCATCATTTTTCCTCCTGCCAATATTGCTGTTCCTTCCAATATTTCCCTCTTGGTTGACAACATAACTCTCTCTCTTGTCACCCCAGCCCGCTACCTTGGAGTCACCCTTGACTCTGCCGTCAGCTTAACCCCTAACATCCAGTCCCTCACCAAAATCCATAACACAACAAAAATCCATACTTTCCTCTCTCAGGAAGCTATCAAAATCCTGGTCCATTCACTCATTATTCTCGCCTCTACTATTGCAACCTCCTTCTCACTGGCCTTCCTGCCTCTCACATTTTTGACCTTCAAACCATACAAAATACTGCGGCTAGGCTCATCTTCCTCTACGTAAATCCCTTGACTTCCTATCCATTTCAAAATTCAGTTCAAGCTCCTTACCCTGACTTACAAAGCACTTACTGTCACTTCTCCCCCTTATATCTCTGAGCATGTCTCGAGGTACATACCTACCTGGCCACTCCGCTCCGCCTCTGACCTCCGCCTTAATTCACCCCTCATTGCCTCATCCCATGCTCACCTCCAAGACTACTGCCGTGTTGCTCCTACTCTTTGGAACTCCCTACCTTGTCTCACTCGACACCCCCCCAACCTTCAGTCCGTCAATTGCTCACTCAAAACTCACCTTTTCATGCTTTTCATGCCTATCTTACCACCTCCTAACCATTAAATCCGGGAATGGGCGCCTTCCTGTTCTGGCCGTCTATACCCATGCGCAGAGTCGCGGCGTCCTCGTTGCTAGGCAGCGGGATGCTCGGCCCTGCTTCCTGTCGGCGGTCAGCTGATTCTGACCACCGATCCCGCTGCCACTAATGAGAAACTATCATTCACTATTTAAAGGAGGCTCTGGCATCAGAAGAGTGCCAAAGTATCAAGGTCCTCCTTTGCTCCAGCACCTATATCTGCATTCCTGCATTCAGAATGTTCCTTTTGGCTTTTGACCCGGCTTTCCTGACTCTGCCCTTGGATTCTCCTCCTGTTATATTTTGAATCTCCTGGTTTGACCTCGGCTTTCCTTGACACCATCTCTGTCTGCTCCATTTATTCTCATCTTCCTGCATGGTTCTGACTTGGATTATATGACCTTTCTTTCCTCTCTGCCTCTCTGGTGGCTACCTGGAAGGGCAGCGACCTGCGTGCCTCTTCCGCGAATTCCAAACCTCCTTGCAGGGGTCCATGGTGAAGCCTAGGGGCACGTTTAGACTTTAGAGCCAATATCAGAAGGTGGGTTTATTCTCACAGAAACGTGACAGTATACTCTGACCTTGACAATGGAAGGATCTGGTGAACCCTCTGCTCGTGATTTACTGTTGCATCTGGCTCATAGAGTAGAGAAGCATGAGTCCGAGCAGGCCCAACTACTTCAGTGCATACAAGGAGTCACCGCTAGATTGGTGATCTCTTCAAATTGCAGTGGCGGCATCTCAAGCGGTGGCCGTCACCACTTCTGAGGTTAACCTGCCTCCACCGGTTCCCACAACTGCCTTCTCATCCTTTCTACATCTCCCTTCTACTGAGACGTATGACGGGGATTCCAAGAAGTGTCTGGGTTTTTTTAATCAATGCATCATCCACTTTGAATGCAATTCCGTATCGTTCCCATCTAAACGAGTTAAAGTTCATTATTTCTCTGCTCTCTGGACAGACCTTGGCATGAACTTCGCCCCTTGTGAACGTAAAGATCCTCTTTTGCAGAACGCCTCTTTTTTTATTGAAGCCTTTCGCAAGGTATTCGACGAACCGGGCCGAGTCACTTCAGCTGTCTTAAGCCTTCTGAATCTACGCCAAGGCTCTCAGACGGTGGGTCAGTATGCAGTGCAATTCCGTACATTATCCTCTGAGTTAAAGTGGAATAATGAAGCACTAGTGGCAACCTTCTGGCAAGGTCTGGCAGATCGGGTTAAGGATGAACTGGCTTTCCATGAGTTTCTTCGGATCTGGATGACCTTATCTCTCTGTGTAACAGAATCGATCTACGATTCAGGGAACCCTCTCTCGAAAGATCTTCTGCCAGACATTTTTCTCCTCCTTGCTCCACGCTTCTCGAATCCAGCTGCCCCAGATGAACCTATGCAGAAAGTTCGCTCCCGACTCTCCCCTGAGGAAAGAGAGAGAAGTTTCAAGCAAAACTTGTGTCTACTGTGGAGAATTCAGACATTTGCTAGCCACCTGTACTAAGAGGCCGGGAAAAGCCTCCTCCTAATCGGTGATAGGCTGGTTTAGGAGTGAATTTTGCTACTCCCTACATCTCCGCTAATCCAGATTTCTTGATGACCATCTCGCTGGATATTCCTGCCAGCCTCATGTAACATCCGCCTTTGTGGATTCCGGCTCTGTAGGTAATTTCATCTCCGCCACTTTGGCTTCACAACTCCATATCTCCACTCAAGATTTGCCTCAGACACTCTTCCTCACTGCCGTCGATGGAAATCGAGTTTCTAATGGTTCTGTTTCCCAGATTACCTCCCCGGTTCGGCTGACGGTAGGGGTGCTTCATACGTAGACTATTGAATTTCTGGTTCTTCCTCAGTCCATTAATGCTATCATTCTGGGTCTTCCGTGGTTAAGACTTCATGCACCTCAATTTGACTGGAGATTGACTCAAGTTTCCTCATGGGGGTCCCGGTGTTTCAAGAAATGTCTTTCTAAGGTGAAGCCCGTTGACTCTGTTCCCTGTTGTATCCTTTCATCCCAGCCGGAGCTTCCTGCTTCTTATGCCCCGTTTCAGGATGTCTTTTGTAAAGGCGCTTCGGAGATACTCCCTTCTCATCGTCCTTGGGATTGCCCAATCGATTTAGTACCTGATAAACCCATTCCTAAAGGAAGAATCTACCATCTCTCGCTGCCTGAAAATCAGGCTTTGTCTCTCTACATCTCTGAGAACCTCAAACGTGGCTTTATCAGAAAATCTTCGTTTCTGGCAGGAGCTGGTTTGTTTTTTGTCAAAAAGAAAGATGGGACTCTGCGACCCTACATCGATTATCGGCAGTTGAACGCCATAACCATTAAGAACCTTTACCCCTTCCCACTTATCACATAACTGTTCAATCGGATCAGTGGCTCCAAAATCTTCTCCAAACTGGATCTCAGAAGACCTTATAATTTAAACCGCATTCGTGAAGGTGACGAATGGAAGACTGCCTTTAGTACCCGGGAGGGACATTTTGAGTATCTTGTAATACCCCGGCAGTCTTTCAGTCCTTCATTAACGAAGTCTTCCAGGATCTTCTTTACAGCTCTGTGGTGGTTTACATGGATCATATTCTGATTTTTTCTCTGGATCTCATCTCTCACCGCGCTCATGTTAAGGAAGTCCTGAGCTAACCGATTGTTCTGCAAACTTGAAAAAGTGTGTGTTTGAGGTTTCTCAGATTCCGTTCCTGGGATACATCGTCTCTGGGTCTGGCTTGCAGATGGATCCTGAGAAGTTGTCTGTGATTGTTAACTGGCCTAGACCCTTAGGGTTGAAAGCGGTGCAACGCTTAATCGGCTTTGCCAACTACTATAGACAATTTATTAAGCAATTTTCCACCCCTATTGCTCCCATTGCTGCCCTCACCCGAAGATTGGCTAATCCTAGAAATTGGACTCCTGAGGCTATTTCTGCATTTGAGTCCTTAAAAAAGGCGTTTTCTGTGGCTCCTGTTTTTGTCCAAAACAACCAAGAGATGCCTTTCTTCCTCGAAGTGGATCCCTCATCTGTTGGCATGGGAGCAGTGCTTTCAAAGGAATCCTCTGCCAGTTCTTTTTGTCCCTGTGAATTCTTTTCCAGGAAGTTTTCTCCATCTGGTCTTATGGTATTGGGGAGTTACTTGCTATCAAACTTGCCTTAGAGGAGTGGCTTCATCTCTTGGAGGGGGCCATCCACCCAGTCACTGTATTTACCGACCTCATTTACCTGCAAGATGCCCGCTGCCTGCACCCTTGTCAAGCCTGCTGGTCTTTGTTCTTTAGCCGCTTTAGGTTGAGACTTATTTATTGCGCTGGTGAGGACGGTTGCCTTACTATCCCGGCATTGTTTTTGGCCAACTCTTCAGACTGATACCCGTGAATTTTTCGCTGCATGTGCAGTTTGTGCCCTAAGTTAATCTCCCAGACATCTTCCTGCTGGTTTACTTTCCTCTCTACCCATTCCGGAACGACCATGGGTTAGTCTCTCCATGGATTTCATCTCCGACCTCCCTCTAAGCAATGGTTTCAACACTATTTGGGTGGTCGTGGATAGGTTTTCTAAAATGGCTCACTTCGTCCCTTTAAATGGTCTACCCGCCACCCCCAAATTTACACAAGTTTTTATCGAGATCTTTCGTCTCCACGAGTTCCCGCTGGAGATAGTATCTGATCGCGGAGTCCAATTTGTGTCTTGCTTCTGGAGAGTTTTTTGCAAGGATTTGGGATTAGACCTGAAGTTTTCCTCAGGCTTACACCCTCAGACCAATGGTCAAACTAAATGTATAAACCAGGACCTTGAGGTATTTCTCCATTGTTTTTCCTTCAACAATCAGTCGGAATAGAGTAATCTTCTCCTATGGGCCAAATTCGCCCATAATTATCATGTTCATTGTTCCTCTGGCTTTTCTCCTTTCTGTACAGTATTTGGTTCTCCTTCCATACTACTAGATTTTTCCTCTTCTCAGGCTTCCACATACCTGCTGCTCGCTCTTTTGTTCATGATTTGGGTTTTATTTGGACCTCTGCCAGGGAAATTTTATTGAAATCCTCTCAGCAGTATAAACGTTCTTCAGACCATCACCGTAAATTGGTTCCTGTCCTTCGACCTGGGGGTAAAATATGGCTCTCACTCAAAACCTCAAACTACGGGTACCATCCATGAGGCTGGCTCCACTTTTTATCGGTCCCTTTCCTGGAACCCAAGTCATTAATTCCGTTACTTATAGACTTCTTCTCCCCTCCTCTCTTAAGGTTCACAATACCTTCCACATTTCTCTGTTGAAACCTCTAGTACTTAACAAATTTACTAATATCCCCTCCCCCATTCCATCTACGGACGGTGACGAGTAAGAGATCAGTCACATCCTGGATGTTCGTGGGCACTCCTAGTATTTGGTCCACTGGAAGGGGTTTGGACCCAAAGAGAGGTCCTGGGTGAACGAAGAGGATCTTCATGCCCCCCATCTTTTGTCTGCCTTCCTAAAGAAATTATCATAAGGATTTTTCTTCTCAGAGAGAGGGAGGGGGTACTGTCAGGTGCTGTCCCTGCACTGTCAGGAAGTGCCGGGGACGGGCGCCTTCATGTTCTGCCCCTTCGCATCCTGCAACGGGATTTGTCTATACCCGGCCGGCACATGCACAGAGTTGCGGCGTCCTTGTTGCTAGGCAGCGGGATGCTCAGCTCTGCTTCCTGTCGGCGGTCAGCTGATTCTGACCGCCGATCCCGCTGCCACCAATGAGAAACCATCATTAACTATTTAAAGGAGACTCTGGCTACCTGGGAGGGCCGCAACCTGCGTGCCTTTGCTGCGAATTGCAAACCTCCTTGCGGGGGTCCTTGGTGAAGACCAGGGGCACATTTAGACTCCGCGCCTCCTGGAATAGCAGCGCCAATACCAGAAGGTGGGTCTATTCTCACAGCAACGTGACGCCATCACCTCCTCTTCCTCGCCTGACATCTCCATTTTCTCCCAGTCGGTCCTACTGTCTCTCACCACCCCTCCCTCTAGAATGTAAGCTCTCGCAGGCAGGGTCCTATCTACCTATTGTCTCATATCTGTCTACTGTCTGACTCCCTTGTGCATCTTGTCATGTCTTTATCTGCACTTTGTGTGAGTCCCCATAGCATTACTCACACTCATCTGTACTACTTATATGTATTACTTTATATACTTGTTACTTGCTTCCAGCACTACGAAATCTGTGTCGACTGATAAATAAATAATAATAATGTTGTACAGCCACTCAATTTAGGTGCGAAGAGCCCCCCCCTGGGCCCTGATCCGTCTTGCGTTTGGTATAGGATGGTGACTATTTGTGCCCACCGGTGTGTCCCTGGCCACCTTGGGCTTGTTGATACGTTCTCACGCGGTCTCCTCGTGGTTATGCGACAGCTCACCGTAGCTCTCTGTGTTTGTCTTTAGCAATCATGCTCACTATAGAAATAAATAAATGTTAAAAATAATATTATTTTGAGCTGTAATTAACCTGCGTTTACCTCCTAATACATCATTGGTGGATCTATAACTGCCATTACGTACAGGCCCATAGATGGGGCAACGGGTCTAACACTAAATACAATCAATTTCCATATTACTGCGTCAGTTTCCTACTTTTGACTGTGATGAAGGTTTAGGGGGTCTATTTATTACTATATTGCATGATATTTTTTAAAACAAAGAAAACATTTTTTTTAACAGGAATGGTTACAAAAGTTTTCATTTCTTTAAATATATTTTTTTTAACGTTTTTTTTTTTTTGTTCTGGTAGAAGTGGAAGCCAAGGTCACACATGCTGAGATGAACTGGCCGATCGGTAAGTACTCATAGCGCTGACAGACAGTAATGACAATCTTTGTTATGACCACATCATAGTAAATAGTCTCTAATACCGCTTTTATACTGCCGCCCCGGCAATATCCCGGGTTTTTCAAGCCGCGTTTTTGCCGGGGCTCGGAGCGTCCCAGCTCAGAAACACCATTCATACTGCACCTCGGACCCGGGAATTTCCCGGGTTGACCCCATTCATACTGCACAAGTCTGTGCCCTGGCAATTTGTGGGAGTCATCACCAGAGCAGTTTTCATTGGCTGAAAAATGGTGATGTCATTGAAAGATGACTGGTTATTTTTTCTTCCACGGGCTCCCACCGATGACATCATCCTCCAGAGACAGGCAGACAACCAATCAGCTTGTTTTCTGTGCAACCCGGGTTGAAAAACCCGGGTTGCACCATTCATAGTGCAGGCAACCCGGGTCCGACCCGGGAATTACCCCTCGATAAATCCTGGGTTGAAGACCCAGGTTTTTAGACCCGGGATTTTTGACTTGTACCATTCATACTGCACCAAAACCCGGGTCGTTTGAGCTCGCCCCGGCAAAAACCCGGGATTTTGGTGCAGTATGAATGGGGTATAAATACATCTCTTTGTGGACATCCCAAACAACAAGGACAGATATATGAAAATGCTGCATCAAGTAGAATGATTTCTGAAGCCAAAAATGACTATATTCCATAAACATCGGTAATTGTTTCAAGAACAAGGTACAAGAGGAAGTGTATGAGAGTTTCTGTATGATGCAGAGTAAATTAGAAGACCACAACTTGTTCATTAACATTTCCACCCTGTATTTAAATGGTAATTTCGTGTGGACTGGAAGGCTTTAAGATAGTGAAACAAAAGTTAATTGTGATGTAATTAAGGAAGCTGCAACCTGACAAGTGGGGGGGGAGAGAGGAATAGAACAAACCCCCAGCTCCACAAAGCTGGAAACACAGTAACAAAATCTGTAACTTAAACACATGTTGGGGCTTATTTAATAAAATGTGAAAAGCTCCATTACTTCATCTTACACTGCTGCCAAATTGTGGGCAGCTCACTGGCACTGACCAAAACATTACTGTTGTCTATGAGGCTTATTTATCAAATAAGTTTTATAAGGGCAGTGGCATACGCCAGTTTGTGTATTGTGTTTTTTTTTTATCAGTAATTTACTCTCGTTTTGCATCCAGCTCATATATGTGTAAATTAATATAACCCAAGCCCTATGCCTAATCTTTTAGGGGAACAGAGCACATCATTAGAGAGGTCAGTAATGTAACAATCTGCAGAATGCGGGCTTGATTCGTTAAGTAAATTAAAGCAAAAAAAAAAGGAGTAACTTTTCACCTGGGCAAAACCATGTTGCATATGTGGACAGATTTATAGTTGGCTCAGGCCATGTCCTAGATCAACTTTATATTTCAGTGTAAAAATAAAGCTATCAAGTATTTGTGAGCTACATGAAAAAACAGCCAGTATTTATCTTACGTGCAAAATAATAAAATTATTTGCACCCCTCTCATTGTAACATGATTTTGTCCAGGAGAAAACTTTTTTTTTGTCGACTTTCCTTAATGAATCAGGCCCTATATCACTATGCATCTGTCAGGGGGTAGATGGGACAGAGCGATGTTCTGCAGATCTCTAGAGAGGTCAGTAATGTAATAATCTGCAGAATATACCACTATGTATCTGTCAGGGGGTAGATGGGACAGAACGATGTTCTGCAGATCTCTAGAGAGGTCAGTAATATAACAATCTGCAGAATATATCACTATGTATCTGTCAGGGGGTAGATGGGACAGACCAATGTTCTGCAGATCTCTAGAGAGGTCAGTAATATAACAATCTGCAGAATATATCACTATGTATCTGTCAGGGGGTAGATGGGACAGAGCAATGTTCTGCAGATCTCTAGAGCGGTCAGTAATATAACAATCTGCAGAATATATCATCATGTATCTGTCAGGGGGTAGATGGGACAGAACGATGTTCTGCAGATCTCTAGAGAGGTCAGTAATGTAATAATCTGCAGAATATATCACTATGTATCTGTCAGGGGGTAGATGGGACAGAACAATGTTCTGCAGATCTCTAGAGAGGTCAGTAATATAACAATCTGCAGAATATATCACTATGTATCTGTCAGGGGGTAGATGGGACAGACCAATGTTCTGCAGATCTCTAGAGAGGTCAGTAATATAACAATCTGCAGAATATATCATCATGTATCTGTCAGGGGGTAGATGGAACAGAGCGATGTTCTGCAGATCTCTAGAGAGGTCAGTAATGTAATCATTTGTAAATTATTGGTGTGACAATGAAAAGGGACATCCTGTAAAAAGAGGAACTGTGAGATATTAGTAGCTGTTTAGTTGTTTGGTACAATCACAACCTCCCAGCCAGGGGCATAACATTTTGTAGGCCCAGTGTGCTGTCGATGGTGGAAAACTCACCTGTGCGCATTAGGCTTTGACAAGAAAGGTGAAACTATGGTAGTGCTCAATCACTTACAGCCCGCTTCTGCAGGTGTGCTCAATCATCCACACCCCTCCTGCAGGTGTGTTCAGTCACCCATACCCCTCCTGCAGGTGTGTTCAGTCACCCATACCCCGCCTGCAGGTGTGTTCAGTCACCCATACCCCGCCTGCAGGAGTGGTCAGTCACCCTTAGCAGCTCCTGCAGGTGTACTCACTCACTTACACCGCTCCTGCAGGTGTGCTCAGCCACCCACACCCCTCCTGCAGGTGTACTCACTCACTTACACCCCTCCTGCAGGTGTGCTCAGTCACCCAGAGCAGCTCCTGCAGGTGTGCTCAGTCACCCATACCCCTCCTACAGGTGTGCTCAGTCACCCACACCCCTCCTACAGGTGTGCTCAGTCACCCACACCCCTCCTGCAGGTGTGCTCAGTCACCCATACCCCTCCTACAGGTGTGCTCAGTCACCCACACCCCTCCTGCAGGTGTGCTCAGTCACCCATACCCCTCTTGCAGGTGTGCTCAGTCACTTATACCCCTCCTGCAGGTGTGCTCAGTCACTTATACCTCTCCTGCAGGTTTGCTCAATCACCCATACCCAGAGCCGTAACTTAGAATTCTAGTGCTCTGGGCGAGAAAGACAAATGCCGCCCCCATAGCCCTCAATTTTAACCAAATTAACCTAAAATATTCCTAAATTGCGCCCCCCTTCAGCGTTGCGCCCTGGGCAGTCGCCCCTGTCGCACAGCCCTAGTTACGGCCCTGCCCATACCCCTCCTGCAGGTGTGCTCAGTCACTTATACCCCTCCTGCAGGTGTGCTCAGTCACTTATACCCCTCATGAAGGTGTGCTCAGTCACCCATACCCCTCCTACAGGTGTGCTCAGTCACCCACACCCCTCCTGCAGGTGTGCTCAGTCACTTATACCCCTCATGAAGGTGTGCTCAGTCACCCATACCCCTCCTACAGGTGTGCTCAGTCACCCACACCCCTCCTGCAGGTGTGCTCAGTAACCCACATCCCTCCTGCAGGTGTGCTCAGTAACCCACATCCCTCCTGCAGGTGTGCTCAGTCACCTATACCCCTCCTGCAGGTGTGCTCAGTCACCTATACCCCTCCTGCAGGTGTGCTCAGTCACCTATACCCCTCCTACAGGTGTGCTCAGTCACCTATACCCCTCCTGCAGGTTTGCTCAATCACCCATACCCCTCCTGCAGGTGTGCTCAGTCACCCACAACCCTCCTGCAGGTGTGCTCAGTCACCCACAACCCTCCTGCAGGTGTGCTCAGTCACCCACACCCCTCCTGCAGGTGTGCTCAGTCACCCACAACCCTCCTGCAGGTGTACTCAGTTTGATTCATCTTGTTCCCTCCCTTCTCTTGTAATTTTACCATTTACCAGTGACATTAGGCCCTAGAACTTATGTCCCTGAATCAGCATTTGGAAATTTACAAATACAATATGGTTTGACTTGCAATGGAATGGAGATGCACAAGAAGAACCAGAATATTGTGTCCTCTGAGCTTCACACCTCTGCAAAATGATGATTTTGTTCATTTTACTTATCTCTGTTTTTAATTTTATAGTGTAGATAGAAGAGCTCCGCTTGGTGGGCATAAATGGTAATGCAGCCACATTTTTTTTAACTGTCTTCTTATTTATTGTTTTGGGAGGATTTCAAGTGCCTGTAAGTCCCCCCATCCCTAGACAGAGTCATGGGGACTCATCCTAACCGGCTTGGTGAAACATTTTTTGTGTCTTGATATAAATGATAAATAATTGATGTAGACTTTTGATCTGCATCAGGACCCAGAAAAATGAATTTATTATACAGACATATGGACACATAGATAGGCCATAGAATAATCCAGAAGCATTCTCCACACGCCTGATACATTCTGTCTTCTCTGCAGTAACACAGATCAGCTATACGCAGACCAACGCTGACTCAGTGCCGGCTGCTGCTATGAAATCTCTATCCTTTTTATAGCACACATAAAACATTGGCACAGCACTAGAGGAATACACTAGAAATCTGCAGGCAGTGTCTAGACCTTTCAGTACTTAAATTAATATTGCAGCAAATGTTCAGTAACATTGTTTTACAAACTACTAGAACCAACAATTTGATACACATTTCCTAATGACTTACATTCATTAGGGAATGTAAGTCCATTTACGTGGCGCATTTTCTCTGTTTTCGCTCTGCTCGAAACCAAAACTTGTGACAAATTAACACAATTCTTGTGCGCACGTAAATGACACTTCCGACAGCCTAGGATTTTAAGGACGAAACGGGTGGAAAGGGGAGGACTACTGTAGTACATACTTGCCAGTTCTCCAGGAATGTCCAGGAGACTCCCAAAATCCGGGTAGGTCTCCTGGACTCCCGGGAGAGCTGACATTCTCCCACATTTGCCCACTTCATAGTGAAGTGGGCAGATTTGAAGCCTCCATGATGCCGGCTGTGTATACAGCTAGAACATGTGTTTGTATCAGGAGCAACTATAAAAGTGTATTTTATGTACAGTATACATATATATATATATATATATATATATATATATATATATATATATCATCATCATCCACATCAACATTTATTTATATAGCGCCAGCAAATTCCGTAGCGCTTTACAATTGGGAACAAACATTAATAAGACAATACTGGGTAATACATACAGACAGAGAGGTAAGAGAACCCTGCTCGCAAGCTTACAATCTATAGGACAATGGGAGTTAGAAACACAAGGGCATGTGCTACAATATATATATTGTTTGTATGAGCAGTGTGTTGTGTATGTCTAAATACAACAAGTGCCATATATGCAGAGTGTACCCACACCTGTATATAACAGGAGACGTTTCTTTACATCCGCTTGTAGCTGAATACGGACGTGCCTATGCCTTACGTCTTTTTAAGAACTGCAAAATACTTTTATTTTCTGTTACGTAATGAATCAGGCCCACAGTGTCTGGTAGACCTGTAGTCTGTTGCCTCATTTTATCACATTGTAGTTGGGGTTAGTCCGTGACCACTAGAAGATCTTGACTGCTGGATGTTTTTGTCAGGGAGTAATAATAAAAACATCCAATTTATTCTTTTAATCATCTATAAAGGTACGGTGAGCATCCCGAGATGAGTTACTTTGTACGCAGAGCACAATTTCTCTGAATATCTACGTACAATGTGGTCTCTGCATATGTCTTGGTTCTGCTCACTAACAGCTAATCTGGTGTGCACAGAAAACAGACCACCCCCCACACAACACAGCTCATCTCAGATAACATTGGTGTTAGGAAAGATCTTAAAATTTGTATTTAGTTATTTGTCACTGTTACTAGTATAGAAAGAATAAGTAGAAGACCTGTGGCTCACACGGTTGTTGTGGAACTACAAGTCCCAGCATGCCAGCCTCTGCCAGATGATGCTAGTGTGCATGATAAACGTGTGTAGTGACACACGTAGTTGTAAAATTACAGAAAAGTTTAGGATATGGAATAACAACAATAATATATCTTATTGGAGTATAGATGATAAAAACATTTCACGTCAATGTCAGTGCAAATATTAATGGTATATAAGGGATAGTATAAAACACTGTCTTCACGTTTGTCTAAATATACTTTTTATATTTAAAAAAATAAATGGATAGCCTCATATTTGTGCCCTTGTTTGTACTATGCCATTTACATTGCTAGAAGATATGTGAAGATTTAAGGATACAGTTTGGTATTTTAATGATTTCCACCAACAATTGTCCTTCTCTAAAAATCTAAACATTTGTTGGAGCCTCTCATTGTAATCTCAGTAATATTATGTATCACGTCCTTCATCATGTACAATATGCCCAACAAGATGACGGATATTATGTTTCAGAGACAAAACACTTTTGTTTATTGTGTAGATAGTTAGCTGCTACACTCAGAATTATTACATCCAGGTAGCTGTCTAGGGGCTCTGAGTATTTGGGAAGGTGGCATCCAGGGGCAGGCTGGGCTCGGGGTCTGGGGGGTATCTGCCCGCCGGACTGTCCTATAGTGGGCCACCATGGGATGGGCCACCTGCATTTTTTATCTTATTAAAATCATCATTATAGGCTGCTGAGTCGAGTCTTCAATCCTGGGCTAAAATTTGCCAGCCCTCCCCTGGCGACCTCTATAAGTCATAATAACCCTACATGGTCAGATTTGACAGACTAGAAACTCTGTCTATATTATACTTATTATACCGCAACCGCGCCACTGATTGGAAAGAATTTGCGCTGTCATCGTGCCAGACTTCTCGCCCTCCCAGTCTGTTGTCATCACAGTGAGCGATTATGCTTAACAATTTATCGCATTTTATCTATTTTGTTCTTATTTTTCCTATTTATCCTATAAATCTATACATTTTTATTACTGAGCTTTTAAACCATGGGAATCACAATTTGACAATTAAAACGTCGCAATGCCGAAGTCGATTGTGTTTTATGTGAGTGAGACGCTCATCTCTGTGATGAAAATTATGAATGCAGGAGATTTCAGAGTCTCCGTCAGAGTAATCTGCATTATATTATATATTCATAGCGGAGAGATGTCGCTCTGGTTTATGCAAGAGGTAGATGGGATAAATGTGTAGGCGGTTTGTAAGATGCTCAGTATATAATGTTATGTAGTAATCTCCGGGACTGTGGTGTGACAGCTCTCTGACTGTGGTGTTATAACCTGTCCTTGGTGCTCTAACGCTTTACTATCTCACATTACAGATTAACATTCCACCAACCTCTATCAGCCTTTAATTATCATTTTTATTAACAAAACACAAGTGAGAGCCTAATCTTAACAAAGGGTAGGACTGGTGCAATCACTGGGCTAACCTAGGTGATTGCCCTGGGCTCCAAAATTTAGGGTACGCCTAAAACACTGAATGAGTGTTATAATGTCACCCGTTTATATGATAAGTATGATTTTTTTATTGCAATGATAAAAAAATTACTAATTGCTGCAAATAGTATAAATAAAAAATTGCTGAATTTTCTTACCGATGAATCAAATTTAATTTATTTTAAAAATGAAATAAACACTTTTAAACATTAAGGGTCTGATTCATTAAGACAAGCAAAACACCCGTGGATCGAGCTTCCGCACTTCCGAATTCAACTAGGAGCAGATGTGTAGATACGTCTGATGTTTAATACGAGTCTGAGTCCACTCTGCTCTAACAGACAAGACATTGCAGGATACCTCCAATACATATGTGGAATATCAAGTTCCAAAAGAACACACAGAAAAAAACAATCTATTAATGTCACTTGTTTTAATATAGTCTTTAATGACAAAACTATTTTAAAAAAGTTTTTTTTTTTTTTTGCATTTTCCCCCCCATAAAATAAAAAAAATACATTTATTAGGATGTTATTAATGTCTTCTGTACATAAAATGCATTGTTACAGTTGCTCCTGATTGCAAACACATGTTCTAGCTGTATACACAGCCGTCATCACTAGTAATCAGCACAAATATGGCATAAAAATACGTACCTTAGAGATGTCCAAAGCTTGAACCACGCGTCACAGCTTGGCATGCCCTTACCTTACATTGACTACATGCATACTCCCAGTCCCCTCCCTGTTCCGCCCATGAAATCATAGGATGTCGCGCTCATAGTTGAATTAGACGTTGCTGCGTTTACTGGCTTATGGTCAGGTTCTGGGCTTGAGCAGAGTAATTTTACACATTTATGGGCATTTACGTTCCCTAATGAATCAGGACCTAATTTGTTAAAAGAAATCCTTTATTTTTTAATAATTGTTTTCTGTTTTCTATTATCAACAGCTCCTTTTTTTGTGTTGGGCAATGATCTCTACTGCCAATGAAAACCCCTGTAGCTCTCAGTTCCACTAAAAGAGTTTTTAAGAAACAAAAAAAACAAATCTTAAAAAAATATATATATGCAAGTTAACCCGTGCATGATACTCATGCATTCTAGTCAAATCAAGCTACTTAAGGTCTTAAAAAGGTTCTTGTCATGCATTTGGGCCTAGCCCAGGCCTCCTCAGGGGAAGAGCGTTACTTCCCGACGAAAGCGCCCTTTTTAATGTGTGTTCATGAAGTAAAATTACCTCACGAAAATGAGTTTGACCCCTCAACTCGTAAATTTAGCCTTTACTACCCCTCCCACGGGGGGATGATGGAAGTTAACTGACTTGACTATTCTAATTTTTTTGTCAAATAATGTCAGTATACCAAATTTCAGGTCAATTGGATGAGCCCTTTCTGAGAAAATAGTTTTTTTCACACACACACACACACACTAACGCACGCCTCTACACGTGTGTTCATGAGGTAAAATTACCTCACGAAAATGAGTTTGAGGCCTACCAAATTTCAGCCCTTTCTGAATTTTTTTTCCCACACACACTAAGAATTTAGTAGGTCAGTGTATAACTCTGCCCAGCAGGTGGCGCTGCAACTTGTTTTTTTTTTTCCCACACACACACAGACGCCACTAAGCATTTCATTTATATATTAGATATGTTGTGAACAAAGAGAACTTACAGTAACAAGGGTCAACCCATCACATAATTGTGGGGAATAAGGTCTAAATCAGGGGTGTCCAACCTTTTAGCTTCCCTGGGCCACATTGGAAGACGACGAGTTGGTTTGGGCCGCACATAAAATACACTAACACTAACGATAGCTGATCATCGAAAAAACCATAGAAAACATAGTTAACATATTAAACTTACTTGGAAATTAAGTTAGTAAGAGTTAGGAAACCTGTTGCAGAATCATGATTAAAGCAGTAGTCCCATTACCAGCTACAATTTAACTTACCTGCATCTGTCCCTTAGTGGGGTTCGGGGAATTAAATGGCAAAAACTTTTCTTTCTCTCTTTCTGCACCCATGAATCATTTTTTTTATTGACCAGTTTGAAATGGTCACCGATATAGGTAGCATCAGGAGGACTAATAGAAATCTACAGAGATTTAAAGATAGGGTGGCGGGAAAAATGGCTCATGGAGCAGCCTCCGATGAGGGTAACAGTGGGTGATATTTTCACCCTACTCAGCACTGCACATTTAAAATGGTTTAAAATATAAAAAATACAATTATCTCTTAATATTTATATTAGATACATACAGAGAACACAGCTAGTTCATAATTTCATGGTGCAGAAAGTCCAAATTCAGAGTAACAACAATAAGATACTGGATAATCTTGCACTGCTGCTGATAGTTCACGCGGGTGACTCCTCTGTGCTGCGCTACCCAATGGATGTCGGGTGTGATGACGTCACCCCCGACATTCACTGCGAACGCCACATGGAGGAGGAGACCAGGGAGGGAGCCGGAGCTCCAGCTGACATCACCGCAAGGTATTTTTTTTTGCAGGATTTTTTTTTTCAGCGCTGCCCCCTTGCCACAACCAAAACTCCTGCTGGGCCACATTTACAGGCATGCTGGGACGCATGCGGCCCGCGGGCCGCGGGTTGGACAACCATGGTCTAAATCATAACTGCAGTGTACATATGGTATATCAAATGAATCCATTGAGAAATTAAGCTACTAAAGTGTAAAATGGGAAGCCAGAGAGTCTGTTGTGTGCATATTCGGTGGCTCTGCACATCCCAGTGTTACAAGATAGCAGTGTCACCTGTCAGCTTCAAAAGCTTGTTTGGTATCAATAGATGAGTAAATTCATAAGGGGTCTATTAATAATAAAATTGGGTCTGTTTGACACTCCACAGAAAAGTTAGGTCACATAGTAGAACTGGGTAGTAAATCAGGCAACATTTAAATGGTGATTGTAAAAAGTGTCACAGACCACAACCCCCCGGGAGGTGGGGAAAGGTGTAAAGGTGTCTTTAAAAAGCTGAGACCAGTTACAACAAATTGTCAGCTTCTTGGGGATCAATCTAATTGAAGGACTGTACATCTATTCTGCCTACCCCTAGGCATACAAATTATCATACGTATGTTATGCTTTGTACTTTCATCCCACTTGTGTTCCTAATTGTTTGCAACTTTTTATTTGTATGGCAAATCTTTCTCTAATTATTTTTTTATTATCCGTAAGCATTGTACCTTTTGTATATTAAATCTAACAATTTAATAGTTCTGTCCTTATTTATATATATATATATATATATATATATATATATATATATATATATGGCTTTTCACCCTGTGATATTGAGAGCCCTTTATTTTTTATTTTTAAACATACTTATGAAAGAGCAATGACAATATGGGGTCTACTGTAGAAATCTCCAGAGGGATATGATAATTCACCTTTGCCGCTGAGTATCACAGAGGTGAGAATTAGACATTTCGCTGCTCAATATAGTGAAAGTATATATAATTGAATCAGATGTTAATTATTTATCTGATTTATAATTACTGTGACATCCTCCTTCTCCCCCCTCTGCCATCACATGACATACTGAGAGGTGTGAAGCTGTGTCTGTGTAAGAGATTAACTGTCTCTGTGTCTTGCAGCCAGAGGTCTTTTGAAAAGGAGATAATGATTTGCATATTTTATGTAGGATTGCTGTTTTAAATAATTGCCAGATTCAAATATTTATTATGTTGCTGTAATAATTTCACCGGTTCGATGGCTACAAACATGTTTGGGGTATAATTTTCCATAGATCCTGTTTTGATTTTGCAACTTGAAATTTGCGGCTCTTGTTTGTAGTTCCATGTTCGCTGTTCTAGGATAGCTGTTCTTTTTCACATTAAATAAATACTATATTAAAATGTTTTTGTTTTTTTATTTGAACAGCAAACGCTACTGGGCACCATTTATAGTTAGGAGCAAAGCAAATAAAAGAGGCACAAATTTGTTCCTGGACAAACCATATTGCAATGCAAGGGGTTCATATGCATGTTTTATACATGCAGAGAAATCACTGGCTGCTTTTGCATGTAGTGAACAAATACTGGACAGCTTTATTCGTACATGCAATTTAGGGTTGTTCTAGGACACGTCCCTTCCTGGCTCTAAATTTAAAATCCCAAAGTTCTTGCCTCCATATTGACCACTTACACTCTTACAAAACGACGGATAGATGGACAATGCAACATATTTATTTTTATATGTGTATAATTATTCCCAATTCATTTGATTTTCTTAATTTACATTCATATATAATTTACATATTCCATTTATTTATTACCATGACTCTTATTTGTACATTTCTTTCAATTTTCTTATCAACAACATTGTTACTTGTGCTATTCCACCTATTATGTGTGTTATTACTGCCCTTAACCTAAACTTATAAAGACTGTGAAAAGTATCATAGGAAGATGAAACAACAAAGAGAGATGAAACAACAGTACCATAGATTGTTCTATTGCCTATAGAAAAAAACCCAAGGTCTTTCCTTCACATTCAGGATTAAACAATGGAGTATGACTGAACATTATGGGAACATTCATCTAAAGTTGATGTTTCAGTAGCTACATTTTCAATGCAGTATGTTGTTCTTGCAGATTGCAGTAGTGTGTGTAACTGGATTGATTTAATTAATAAAAAGTAACTATCATTTATGATTAAAGTGAGATATGTAAGCTAATATGTAACATAAAAGTAACAAGACTAAGATTTTGCAACCTAAGGCAACAAATGAGGGATGTTTACCATTACAAAAAGTACTATTGCATTTAATATATAGAGAGACAATAATGATTGATTGCTATCCCAAGGAAATATTACATTTAAACGATAGACAATAAAGAATATATATATATGCAGTATATATCTTATAATGCAAACATTAAATGTAGTGTTAAAGTGTTGTATTGTTATACTTAGAGTTATACTGCCATCTCCTGTCTAAAGTTCTTATTGCATCAGCATTGGTTCTTATCAAAGCAAATAAAGGATGGCACTGTGCAGACATCATTTAGATTTCTCTAGCTGTTCATTAGCCATGCTAGTCTCCTCCATGAAGATTCTAGGATGCATGATTCAACATGAGGGCTGCTCATTGGGGGCTTGATTCATCTTTGAATGTAACCTGCATGCAACTTGCATTTAAAAAGTGAGCACAGAACGTTATCGTAGTTCCGACCATATTCAAATACAAGCGGATCTCAATATATGTTTTAATTTGAATCTGGGTATAAGTACGCTCTGGAAAGACAGAACAGAATGCAGGATACGCACATGCGTATGTTCAGTATAAAGCCCAATGAGAAAACATGGAAAGATAAATATTTTATAGCTCAAGTGAACAACTCTTAATACTACAATCATTAATAAAAATATTTGTAAAAAAAGTAATAATTTTTTCAACAGTAAATACCTGAATCAGGATGTCCTTAATATGTACATATCATGCGTTTTTATATTCTCTCTTGCATACAAATGTTTGCTATCTAGTGACAGTTTTTAAAATAAAGACTATGGGCCTAAGGAGAGCAAAGCAAAAAAAAGCAGTAAAAGGTACCTCTAGAATGGTCACAGAATCTCCTCGGCAATGCAACATTGCTGACTTTTGGTTCCCTGCACCTCATAGAGTAACATAGTACCAGGAGTTGTGTGCAGCCACATCATCATCATCAACATTTATTTATATAGCGCTACTGATTCTGCAGCGCTGTACAGAGAACTCATTCACATCAGTCCCTGTCCCATTGGAGCTTACCGTCTAAATTCCCTAACGCACACAGACAGAGAGCGAGAGAGACTGGGTTCAATTTTGATAGCAGCCAATTACTACTAGTATGTTTTTGGAGTGTGGGAGGAAACCGGAGCACTCATTCACAACAGTTCCTGCACCATTGGAGCTTACAGTCTAAATTCCCTAACATACACAGACAGACAGAGAGAGACTAAAAACAATTTAATAGCAGCCAATTAACCTACCAGTATGTTTTTTTGGAGTGTGGGAGGAAACCGGAGCATTTGGAGGAAACCCACACAAACACGGGGAGAACATACAAACTCCACACAGATAAGGCCATGGTTGGGAATTGAACTCATGACCCCAGCGCTTTGAGGCAGAAGTGCTAACCACTGAGCCACTGTGCTGCCCATCTCAGTGATGACCGGTGACACTTCACTTTGAATTGAGTCTGCCCTGAAAGTGTCTAAGATACACTCTAATCTCCCTGGCTTTGCCTATTAATGTAGGGTGGGGCCAATCATGGGGTGAGATGTTTGTGGACGCATGGAAAGCCACGGAAAAGTAGGATCAGGGATACCCAGCTCATGACCCTCTAGCGCCAACCATTGCTTGGAAGGAGAGGCTCGAGTCCATTCAGCTACTCTAGTGAGCATTATTACTTGATAATAGTTAACAAAAAATATTTAGGTGATCACAGGTCACAGGTCAGGTGGTCACAGATAACTCAGTATCCTCTTTGGGAAATTATTTGAAGAGACAGAATTTGACACTAGTTAATTATAATAACAATGCCTCGAGCAAGGGTTGGGTAGCCCATGTAAATGGAAGTATGATTCACGGAAAATAATCACAGAAATAAATGTATATATCGTCCCCTCCTCATTTAAACACGCTCTCATCTCTCCCATCCTCAAAAAACCCAATCTTGACCCCAACTCTCCTGCTAACTATCGCCCTATCTCACTTCTCCCCTTTGCCTCTAAACTACTTGAGAGGATTGTCTGCAGCCGCCTCACCAGACACCTCTCGGACTATTCCCTCCTCGACCCTCTCCAATCTGGTTTCCGCCCCCTGCACTCCACCGAAACTGCCCTGGCCAAAGTTACCAATGATCTACTTTTAGCCAAATCCAAGGGTCACTTCTCCCTACTCATTCTCCTCGACCTTTCTGCGGCCTTTGACACTGTAGACCACCCCCTCCTGCTACAAACCCTCCTCTCTCTTGGCTTATCTGGGTCTGTCCTCGCCTGGTTCACCTCATACCTCGCTAACCGCTCCTTCTCTGTATCCACGTCTGGCTCCTCCTCCACCCCCTCCCCTCTTCCTGTCGGAGTCCCTCAGGGCTCTGTTCTCGGCCCTCTACTCTTTCCACTCTATACCTCCTCCCTTGGTGCTCTCATCTCCTCCTTCGGTCTTCAGTATCACCTTTATGCCGATGACATCCAACTCTACACCTCCTCGCCTGATCTCTCCCCCACCCTCCTCTCTCGTGTATCCGACTGCCTCTCTGCCATCTCCTCCTGGATGTCCTCCCGCTTTCTCAAAATTAACATCTCTAAAACTGAACTCATTGTCTTTCCTCCCCCCAGGCTCCCCTCCCACCACGACCTCTCTATCACCGCCAACAGCACCACCATCTCTTCTGTCACCAAACTTCGCTACCTGGGCGTTACCTTCGACTCCTCTCTCTCTTTTGCACCCCACATTCAATCCCTCGCCCAAGCCTGTCGCTTCCAGCTTCGCAATGTTGCCCGCATCCGGCCCTTCCTCTCTCAGGATGCCACCAAAATCATCATCCACGCACTCATTATCTCCCGCCTCGATTATTGCAACCTCCTCCTCTCTGGCCTCCCCCTCTGCCACCTTGCCCCCCTCCGCTCTATTCTCAATGCGGCTGCAAGACTCATCTTCCTCTCTCGCCTCTCCTCCTCCGCATCCCCCCTCTGCCTTGCCCTTCACTGGCTCCCCATCCCCTACAGAATCCTTTTCAAACTCCTGACCACCACGTTCAAGGCTCTTTCCCAGTCCACTCCCCCCTATATCTCTAACCTCCTCTCCATTCACACTCCTGCCCGCTCCCTGTGCTCGGCCAATGACCGTCGCCTCTCCTCCACCCTGGTCACCTCTTCCCACTCCAGAATCCAGGACTTCTCCCGTGCAGCCCCCCTTCACTGGAACAACCTCCCTCGCTCCATCCGTCTCTCTCCCAATCTAAGCTCCTTCAAACGAGCACTTAAAACTCACCTCTTCCTTAAAGCCTACCATCCTTCCACCTAACCCATATTCCCCTCTCTCCTCCCGGCCCCTTCTCCCTCCCATATGCATCAACTGACTCCCTTTGTGCCTGAGTCTTGTTTACCCTCCCTTAGGATGTAAGCTCACTTGAGCAGGGCCCTCTTCCCTCCTGTATCCATACCTGTTCTTCTGCTCCGTCCTTACTGCATTAGCCTGCCTGGAGCCTCTGAAGTTTGGTATTTATTGTTTATTGTTCAGTAATGTCTTACCCTGTATAGTCTACTGTTTTGTACAGTGTACGGCGCTGCGGAACCCTTGTGGTGCCAAACAAATAAAGGATAATAATAATAATAATAATCTCAGATAGATAAAAGCAGTGCACCTTGCCTTCTTAGCTATCAAGGAAATCATGTTCATGAAACCAGACCATATTCATTCTTCGGGAACACCATGACGATTATCTAAACAAGGTGGCAAAAGATATGTCAAAAAATGACCCAGGGAGAAGATCACTTTAGGCCTCTGCGATACAAATAAGAGGGATTGCAGACCTACTGTGCAGGAAGATGATTATTCCAGGAGGAATAGGAGCCGAATGATCCAATATTTCAGATGTTCATTCAGAAATAGGGATGTCGTAGATCTCATATAACATGAACTTGAATTGTAACCTGGTTTTAGCAAATAATTTCCCCCTCACGTATGAATATCCAGTGTGATGAAGAAAGTTTTGAAAATAAAGAACCTCATTTGTTATAATAATTCCAGTGTTTTTCAGGGTGACAATATTGCATCCTTTCTCTGAGAGAAGACCACTTTGCCCACAAACTGGACCTCAAAATACTCGTATAGACTGCCTGAAAATTTTCAGATTTGACCCATTTTGAGTTAATGAACACCTTAATCAAAGAAAACCATCCAAAGAAAAGTGTTCTTCAGAGTGCAAAAGAAATTTGTATTCTTGGGAATTTCCAGATATACTGCTCCTTAAGATCTAGTCCGCCAATTCGTAAAGAACATTTGCCAGCCATAAACGCATTCTGCGGAAAGACTTTTCCTCCCAACCACTGATCAAATAAATTATCAGTGGCATAAATACCATGTCATTCATAAAGGAACCATTTCTTCAGTGGGATTTTCAAACTAACAGTCTTTGTATGAATTGTGTCACCTTAACTCTACAGCCCTTGTTGAATGTTTGTGATGGTTCTTTAATGTGGGAGACATTTTTCTGGCATGGTTGGGGTTAGTAGACAAAGTCAATTCTAATCGTTACATAATGGTACCGAGTAATCATCTTCATCCCATGTTGTAGCATTTCTATCCTCTATCCTAACGTGAGGGGCATCCTCCAGAAGGACAATGCCCTCATCCACAGAGCACATGTGGTCACCAAACGGTTTGATGATCATGATACCGATGTTATCCATATGTGACGTTCTTCTAAGTCACCAGATCTGAAAACTATGGAGATTTTATGGGATATTCTGGAACAACGCATGACACAATGTTTTCCACCAGCATTAACCAGGCGTTCGGTATTGGTAGAATCAGTGCCACGTCATCCACTGGCATGGTGACCCAATGTCTTATAAAGTGACTTTATATTATTAGTGTTTCCAATTGTCCACTCTCTGTATACCACTATTTGAACTGGAGGGGAAAATGTACATTCACAATTTGGCCACATGATGTCCTCATATCACAGGATATAAACTTCTGGTTCAAGTATAAGAGCGGATTGTAGAGAGCGTTAAAAGCTGATTCACGGAATCCACCCCCTTCTGATATAATCTGTAATAAAGGCACTCAGCCCCAAGTGAATAACATAAGGAGAGTTAAATCTGTACAAAGCAGAATAAAAGTAAACAATAAAAAATATGAGGTTAAAGCCATTAACAAAATGCAGGACTGCATCGTTCCACAAAGTAAAGGATGACACAACATAAAACAGCTCAGTTAACTTAAATAAATTTCTAAACAAACTCCATACAGAAGATATATAGATACAACCAGATACACAGTTGCAGAAAGTAATTACAAGTGAAAATAAAAACAAAATATTCCAAGTGCTACAAACCATGGGCCTGATTCACGAAGGAGCGCAAGTTCCACTGCATGCCATACTGCGTAAAATAGCTCTGCGCATGTTATTGAATATGGGTGTACCTACGTGTTATTTCCATTCAATTTAAAAAACGAAAGTTGCATTCACTTAGATGAATCCGACCCCAAAGCTCGAATGTACACGTATCCAGACAGCTGAAGAGATAAACTTTCCCGGGGGGACGTTACATTAGCAGTCGAGTCTGCGTCATTAAAATTTTAGAGCGCAGCGGTGGAATTGGCAGCATTTAATCTTATTCGTTCATCCGTTTTTATGCATTTAATAAAGTGTGAATAACGGAAAAAAAGCAGAATGTTAAGTAAATATTTCGCTAAACAGTTTTGGAAATTTCACTCGTCTCTAAAAGCCGTCAACACTCAGAAACAACGTCCAGGGACAATTTCGCACAGAGAGGTGTAAAACTATGGTGTCCATGAAACCATGCAAAATAAAACAACGGCAATAAAATTAAACATTGCCATTAATCCATTAAAAGAACCAAAACAGCAAATGGTGTAAAAGCATCTTGCAATGAACATCTATGTGCCACCTGCGAGTGTAATGTCTGTAAAAAGGCTGCACATAAATAGCAGCCAATTTTAAAAGCGTCGCACACTTAGCTTCTCTGTGCGAGAAATGACAGTTATTGAGCAGTGCGTAACTCTGCACAATGTGAGTGTCAGGCTGAACAGCTGCCGTGTGCCGGGACACAGAACGTGCTGCATGTTCTGTTCCAGGGAGCATGCCTCACTCCTGAATTGGCTAAATTACACTTTCCATGTGAAATCGCTCCTATTGTGAGGCATAAAATAAGTAACAAGTGTCAGGTTGGCGGGTGGCAATTTTACCTCTTTGTACCTAAAACTCACAGCTACAATTTCATTTTATTTATTTTTTCGCATGTGAAATTAGAAGTCTTTAAAGTAAACTACATGTGGAACTTATCTGCTCCTTTGACCTCCAATATCACCTCTATGCTGATGACACCCTAATCTACCTTCCCTCCCCTGATCTCTGTCCCTCCCTCCTCTCCGTGTGTCCAACTGCCTCTGCCATCTCCACCTGGATGGCCGGACGTTACCTCAAGCTCCACATATCCAAAACTGAGATTATAATCTTTCCACCACCTAATGTCACATCCCCTCCTCTGATGTCCCTTAAAGTGATGGTGTCACCCTCTCCCGTGTCCTCCATGCACACTGCCTTGGGGTCATCATTGACTCCGTCCTCAATTTACTCCCCACATTCAGTCCCTTGCCCATTCCTGTCGCCTACATCTTTGCAACATTACCGATACTCGCCAAGCCCTTCACCCATGCTCTTGTCATCTCCCATCTTGATTATTGTAATCCTCTGCTCTCTGGCTGGCCTGACAAATGTTTGTCCCCCTGAAATTTGTGCTGAATGCGGTATTCTGACTAATCTTCCTCTTCATCTCCTGACGTTCCTCTTCTGCTGCGCCTCTCTGCAAAGCTTCTCCGTTGGATCCCCATTCCTCCAGAATACAATATAGAAGTTATCTTTAACTCCTTCCCCCCTGACATCTCCAAACCGTGTCAAGAAATACTACCCTGCTCGTTCTGTCATTGACCCTCGCCTCTCTCCTCATTACCAATCACCACCTCGTACTCCCGCCTTCAGGACCTTGCCCGAGCTGCTCCCCACATTTGTAACTTCCTGCCCCATCCAATCAGACGTGACCCCAACCTCGAATATTTCCTACCTGGCACCATCCTAAGACAATTCCCTCCTCGCACTCCATATGCCCATTTCACTCCATCTCTATTGTCTCCATCTACTACCCTAATCCTCTTAATGTTACCTCTCATAAGATTGGGGGGGAAATAACCTCTGTCCCCCTGACAACCAAGAATCAAACATTCACAGAAGTATGCAACCTGCCATGCAAGGCATGCTGGGACCCAAAACAGCTGGAGAGCCACATGTAGTATACCCATGGTCCTGTATCAGTGGATTTCCTGGGAGATCGGAAGTCACTAGTGAGAACACACTGGGCCTGAAATTGAGAATGCAAGCAGATGGCGCGGTATTCTCTCTCATTTCCTGGCTCATGTAAGTTGCAGCCGGGGACTCTGGGTAACCTTGTTCCACAAGACGGAGAACAAGATAATCCCTGATCTATACAGCAAATAACCACAATATGAAGGACTGACCAGCATTACAGTCTCCAGCGCGGAAAAGTGCTTTTCTGATCAATAAACAGATACAGCCAGGGAGTCACAAATTCTGCAGGATTGGAGTTTCTTAATCCTTTTAATAGAACCAATATCTGGGGCTTTATTCTATAATATGCTTCTAACTGACCATTCAATCACTTTACAGGAAACTTACATCATCTCCTGACCATTATACTTCAATAATCAGATCAGAATCTGCTGAGCTACTGCTTGTTAAGGCTTCCAGTATGAATGCAATGGAAAGTGTTGGTAGTTATTGCAAACGGAGAGTCTTCATTTTAAAAACAGGTTACATAGGTAATATCAAAATGTAATCAATGTTAATATAGGTATCACAGGTCCGTAGGCACAACAGATAATGCTGGTGAGATGAACTGCAGAACTAAGAGTCAGTCATATAGGGGTTAATACAGTCTGATAAAGAGGGCAGCTCACGGTAGCAGGAAGTCAGAAACCAGAATGTATTTGGCAGAATCAGGTCATGATACAAAGCACACTGGATCAAATAGGAACTGAAGACTTGGTAATGCTGGTATCTGGGTATAACAGAGGGAGTGCAGGTACAAGGAGACTGGATTACATGGTTTAACCACTGGAGCAGGAGATACTGTTGTCCAGGTATAGTAGATGGAGTGCAGGTACAAGGATACTGGATTGCCAGGTTACCCACTGGAGCAGGAGATAGTGGAGTAAAGTGCAGTTTCAGGATACCAGGTTTAACACATGAAGCAGGAGACACTGGATATCAGGCTCAAATGGTGAACTGTAGATTCAGGTTACCAGGCTTAGCAGAGACTGGTGTCCAGTATACAGATGAGGTACAGACAAGCCAGGGGTCAGAAGCTGGAAGATCCACAATGATACCAAGGAGTAAACAGGAGCAAGGTCAAATGAAGTCAGGGTCTTTGGTCACATACAAAGGTGCAAAAGGATGGAACAGGCAGGAGTCAGATAATCAGGAGAACAACAGGCACATAAAACAGGAGTACTGACAGGGACCAGAAGCAGCAAACAATTGATGAACTGCAAGGAGCAATGTTTGGGGCAGGTATATAAGGCAGTGGAACAGGTGCAGGTGATGATCAGGGAAGGAGGTTAACTTTTACAGGTGGAAATGTCCAATGGCAAAACAGAAGCACCTCTGGTAGCATAGAGGTACTGTAGGCCAGATACAAATTAGGATCAGAGTCCGCAACTAAAACAGCAGTCATTACCCCCGGGACTGATTATCTAATAGGCTGACTAGGCTCTCCCCTAGGGTGGGGGTGGTGGCGCTAAATTTTTTGGGGGAGCAAAATTGTGACAGGGAGAGGTGTAAAGTGTAATTCATTTTAAAATAAGAGAAAAGTTGTTCTCCAAAATAAAAAGAAAACCTGACCTCCTTGGGCGGACGCTTGGGGATAAGCAAGTAGGGGAGACAAGGATGGTGTCAGGTGCAGTCTGCTATACAGTTCTGATTTTAATAAATATTAAATGAATGACAAAGATTGCTGTGTCCCTTTTAAAAAGCCAGGTCATGCAGATTTTTGAAACCTCGAGAACATGTACCTTACACATCAAGATATCCTTTGCTACATTTTGTCAGAGGTAATTCAAAAAGCTGCCACTAGGTGTAGCTGTTGGTAAAGGTTTGTTTAACCTCCCTCTAACAGTGCTGAATACTGTAAAAGTTCTGTAGCTCCAACCAGGCAAACTGGAGTCACAGAAATCACTTATTTATTGTTTGGAAATAACTATTTATGCACCTTCTTATTTATTCATCCATCTTAGCTATGGTTCATCTGTGACTGACATTACCAAGCTGGTGGTCTGGGGCTAAGAAACAAAAATATTATTATATTTATAAGTGGGGCCTGTTTTATCCAGTCTCCTCAAGTATGCTACTGCTGTACAGTATAAAATGTAGTCGATGGCTAATGGGTCTCCACAGACAATATGATAAAAAGGGGACACTTATATTTTTCATCAATAAATGTCTGTGCAAAGCTCAATTACATTTACCTGATATCAAATAAAGATAAAAAATACTTCTTTAATTTACATGTAAAAGAACGTGATCAATAGGTTCTAACCTTCGCCTGGTTGAAAGCTAAATTAATGCTTTAAATACTATCACAGAGTATGTTACCTCTAGGGCTTAATACAGAGGCGATTTTGACTCCCTGGTCAAAATTAAAAACAATCAGTCTGTTAACAATGTAGCACCTGATTTCCTATGGTGCTGACTACACATGCAACTGTCAGGAGTGATTGCACCATTGGAGCAGATTAGACTCCTGTGTACGTCTCCTTTCACTGACTGATCTTGAAAAGAAAACATTAAAAGATTATGTTGATGAGAACTGCACCCCGGAGAGCTGTATTGAGACTCTGCTGTTCACTGTGACCCTGTACTATAAATTTTTTTGTTGCCTGATGTCTACTATATTCAGTTTTGAATACTTTAATTTCTAGATTGCTCAGCTTATAGGGAGCAGCGATCACAAGACTAGATGTTTGCAAATATATTTCTGAATAGTTTATAAGCATGTTAGATAATGTTATGTGCAGTCTTGTTGTATAGTGTTGCATTGCTAAATGTTTTATTAGTAACATGAAAGGAGGAGAGCAGGGTGGGGGGACCTTACAGCAGGAGATCATGGAGGCAGATGGCTGTCGTTGTAGTGGTTCTGTCTCTGGGGTGGGGGGGGGGGGATTTCTTATTCCTGCTGTGATAACATTTCCAGCAATGTGTTGTACAACCAATGAGGACGTTGAGGGAGCATTAACTTTTCCTGCAATGAAAACCACCGGGAAGGAAAAAAAATGATCTCTGAGGAAATCATTTTCCATCAGGCTCTTAATGCTCACTTATTGACACTTGTCTCCAACTTGTATTCCAATCAAAAAAGGACCTGCGCTCAACCCCAAACGGCAAGAGCAGCAATAATTCAGGAATCCCTTCCTGTGTAATATGCAATGTATAATAAATTAATGCGCTCAAATTGCCTAGAACAAACCTATAATATAAGTGGAAACTATTTATAGAAATAGATATTTAACATGAAATAGTGCAGATTAGTAAAAACAGTGAATTTAATTAGTATAAATAAACAGTTCCAGAGAAAAAGGAGGAATAAATGATTCCAACGATGATGAAATTGGTACATGAATACATACATGAAATAAACTTGTATTCCGCAACAAATGCTTTATAAGCAAATGTATTTTTAAAGGTAAAGTAAATAAAATACATTTTTAGTGGAAGTCACCACCCTCTGCGCTGTAGGGGTCATTAAAACATACTTGTTGACTCCCCTGGAATGTTCGTGATCTTCCGGAGTTCTGAGAGAATCTGGGAAGTTCCCTGCAGTGGTGAGATACCTGGTGCTGGGCCAGAACGAGAGAAATTGTGGGGGGAATATAGTGATGACGCCTTTCTCATCATCACAGGTCATGCACCGCCGCGCAATTAAGTGATTTGCATCATCACGCAAGTTGCAATGGGCAGAGCATGATTTCACAGTTTACTCCAGCCAGCCCCCAATTTTTTTAACCAAGCTCCACTTTGCAACTCCTTGAGCTCTGAAAAGCTGGCAAGTACACCGTAAAGAAAGTGGGTGTCCTCGGGTCCCCCACATAAGAGGACCAGATTTGGAGCAGGCTGCAAACATGGGGACAGAAAGCTTTCCCTGATGAATCTTTTTGGCGCTGGGGGCTACCGCTGATGATGGCACTACTATGACTGATGGTGACCTTTTTCACTGGATGCTTTTCTCCGTTTGATAAATGAAACCCTAGACCTTAGCCAAAAAGGTGAAACAGCCAAACAGAGCACTCATAAAATATATTATCAGGCCTATGCTTCTTCTCTCTCCAGGCTATGCATGTCATGTCTACTAATACTAGCTCTGACCAGCATCCCCGATTTGAGCTGTCAGACTAATAACTAGAGAACCTACAGAACATCAATCTTTGTCCTCTGAGATCGACTTCAGGTTTTAGAGATGAATGTCCACAGACCAGAAAAAACCTTGCCTGATGACCTGTGGAAAATAGAACAAGTTCATGACTAAACCAGGGAGCACTGAATGGAGCCTTGCAGCACAAACACTTACAAATTTATACTGAGTAAGGTAAAGATCTGGATGGGGGAGTTTGTTAGATTTCAGCTCCAAGAAACAAGTTCCTTTAATATTTCCATCATGCAGCGATAGACAGGTCTGTAATACAGCGGTTGGTGTGCGACCGCTCCGACGGTTAGACTGTGTGAGAAAATGAAGTCTGCAAAGCCTCCGCCAAGATTTCGTTTTTTCAGGCGGCTTATGATAAGGAATGCAATCCTCTCTATTGTTGTTTCACTTTCATTCAATGAGCATCCAAGTTGGCGGATGTCTACGTCCATGGCAGTCTGTCTCTGACACAGAAGTCGGTGTGTGAGGGCTTGGACAGGAGCCCTGTATGAAAATATGACTTCAACAATTCCAAGATTTCATTTTGCAGGCGGATTATGATAAGAGTTGTAATCCCTCACTTGTTATGTAAAATTGATTCAGAGAACATCCAGGATGGCAGGTGCGTTTTATCTCTATCTCTATATCATATTGGAATTTCTGTCAAAAATATCAATAAACCTGAGCTCTAAAACTCGTCTTTATGTTGTGTTATTTTATTTATTTTTAATTTGTTTCTTTTCCAGTGTTCCTTACCTAGCCATGTTCTGATCTGCCAACGAGAAGCTGACGTCACTGTAGTTGGGGGGATTACAGGAACAGGACCTTCTATAGCCAGGGGGGGAAGTTCTATAGATATCTGGTTTATTGTCTGACATGGTGCAATATCACCAAACTATGTGTAAGTGATAGCGTGCAATAATTAGTAGCGACCAATCTGACCCTTCATTGTAGGTTGACAAATTATAGGTAATTTGGAAGCTATCACTTACAGCCTGTGGACCTGATTTATCTTTGGACGTAAGTCCCGTTGCCTGCCGTATCTTGCGTGCAATTGATCTGCGCATGCGCAGAACCGGACTTTACGCCAGTGATCGTAATTGCATACAATTCATGTCCAAACGCAAATGACAATTCCGCCTGCCTACAACTTGTAGTTCGGAAGGGGAGATGGAAGAGGTGGACTAACGTAGTCAATGTATAGTAAGGGTGAGTCGAGATCGAGAGCACGCACATTAGTCCGATTCAAAGCTCTGGTTATCTCTTAGGTACGTGCCGGTGATGACTACATTGAAACAACTTGTGGCAATGAGGGAACAATGTGGATGCACTTTGCTCCTAAGTACGTGTCTCTAAGAGCGGTTTCTTTCCTTTTCTGTTGCACCATAAAGTACCGTGAACCAGCTGGTGTGTTACATTCCCTGTATACAGACACTGAGGCGAATATTAATCACATTTTCTCCAACGTGTTCCTAGATTCGTATAGTTACTATATTGGAGCAAAAGTAATCCCATCCATTGCCTGCCATGAAACGCCAGTTGCGCAGGATTTTTATTCCTCTGACATAACCGCTGCTCTTGCGCTCAGATGTTATTGCTGTGCAGGAATAACAACGTTATTAGTAACGTTTCCTGACTTATGCTTCCTAAGAGATTTATATTTAGCGGGAATCAGCTTTTCAAATTGTAATAGATATTACAAATTTAGTCTCACAGTCCTTCCAAGAAAATACCTACAATGACCACTCATGTTCGATGGAACCATTTAGGTTACCGTGAACTCTATTTAAGGCCTTATAATAATCGTCAGATTTTAGCATGTTTTGGATGTGTTTATTATAGTATCTAAGTTGCAGGGGTCTTATTCTGACCTTTTTAGTTGTTAAGAACTCCCTATGTATTTATTTCAGTAGTGCTAGACATGTCTCAGGTTGTGGACATGCCCACAGTGACGTGGACACGCCCCTAACACGATATGACCACGCCCCCTTTCAGAGGAGATGTGGGCGTACCCTGATTTAAAGATTTAAAACATACTTGCCTACTTTCAGTAGACGACGTCCGGGAGAGGGGCTTGACCAGAGGGCAGGAGGGGGCGGGGTACCTGGAATCGCGCAGGTACGCAATTCTCAGTAAATCGCGTCATTTTAACAAGGGAATTGCGGGATGCGGGAGAAATGCCAGCTCTCCCGGGAGTCCGGGAGACTGACACGAATTTCGGGAGTCTCCCGGACTTTCCGGGAGAGTTGGAAAGTATGATTTAAACTGTTGAGAGGTATGGGTGTGAAATTTAAATCCAGGCCAGATTCTAACTCCAATGTAAACATCCATGCGATCGATCTCTCGGTGAGTCCAAATATCTTTATAATCAACAGTCATCTGTCGTATACAAAGACCTATATAAAGAAAACCTTCACGCAGATCCTCAATCCGTCACCAGTCTCTGATGCTGTTCTGCAGAATCAGAGTGTAATTATAATGCCTTTATATTAATGTAGTGTAGAATAATGTGATTGAGATTTCACGGAGCGGAGGTGATGAGTGACCTGCTGGATTCTCCGCGGGTCACTTCCTCTTATTAGTGTCTTTACGTTGACCTCTCGTGGCAGATTGATCCGTATGGTGCGTGCTGGGACTCTGTCATTTATTGATTTCTAACCTATTGAAGCTGCTGTTACAGAATTCCCAGGGTTCTGTTCCGGCCTTTTCTTTGTATTCACAGCGTAATATAAACCGTACTCGAGGACCATGATTGTTATAACCTTAAAATTCCACGTACAGCAGCGCAGGGTTGCAATAAATATTGGCTACATAATGTGAATAGATTTGATTTATTTCTGACCTTCTACATAAATGTAAAGCAACGCATCTGTGTAACATTAGTGGCAGATGGCAGCCGCAGGGTTACTGATTGGAATATTACACATTATACACTATACACCAGCGCTGATGTTTGACATCAGTAACATTAAATCTGTCCATCACAAACCACACACGGATCACTGATTGTGGTGATAAGTCTGATTTCTTTATCGCCCCCCGGTTATCTCTGCAAACTAACAAAAGAACATCGGGCAGCTGAGTTTAGCGTTGAATGATCTCTTCTTCTGGACGATCTTTGCACATATAGGGGTAAATGTATTAACCTGTGGGTTCTTCAACACCCGCGTGTTCAGTGTCTTCGGCATTTAAATTTAAAGCGGCACTGCCTTGTAAAGGGAAACTTCCAGGTAAAATAAGCTTTACTATGAAAAGTTCTCCTCTAGATAGAGGGATAATGTCAGTTAGTAAAATAACGAAGTTGAGCTTGATACTGCCCATGAAACAAAACTTCTTACAGTTAGTAGAGGAAGCCCTTTAAAATGAGAATGCAAATTGATAGACATCTATTTATATTAGACAAATATAAAGGTAAAATAAAGCTTTATCATTTTACTGGTCCTTTGAAATTTAGTATAAGACCATTCGACTGTCTATAAAACTTGTTATACAGGAAGGCCGGAACATTTACCCCTGTATCAGTGTCATTGTCTAGTTCATACTCTGCGTGGCATAAGTGGCCCCCATATAACTAGAAACATTGAGGCAGTTATTATAGAAGTCTGGCGGTGCCCGTTATCTGTAACTGTCTGTGTTGGTGCTGGTGCCTCTGCAGCCTGGGAGTAAGGACCGGGTGTGTGCCAATGCCTGCCAACATCTGCAGTCTAGCATGCTGGGGGAGCAATGAGCAGGCACTCAGGGAGATGACATTGCCATTAAGTAGCTGAAATACTTGTTAACCTTTTAAGACCTGATTCATTAAGGAACGAAAGGCAAAAAAAAATGAGTAACTTTACATCCTGGGCAAAACCATGTTGCATTGGAGGGGGAGGTAAATTTAAAATACGGGGACAGATTTATAGTTGGGTTAGGACATGTCCTAGATCAACTTTAAATGTCAGTGTAAAAATAAAGCTGTTAGGTAATTGTGTCATACACGATAAAGCAGCCAGTATTCCTTATGTGCAATATAATAAAATAATTTGCACCCCTTGCATTGGAACATGGTTTTGCCAAGGTTCAAAGTTGCAGATTTTTTTGCCTTGCTCTCCTTAATGACTCAGGCCCTTAATGTCTGTACGAAACAAACACTTTACAGTAAATCCACTTAGCGCTGTCTGCGGATGTTCCATCCCATCCTGCTCTATGTGACTCAGAGATTCCTAGAACACAGGGAAACAATGACTGATACATTCACTGAGGTCAATTTTATTTAATATATTCCATATTGACCAGTTACTGTTTATATATAATGTCTGAGGGCCAGCAAGGGGTTAAGTACAACTATGGGTGACGTGTTGTATCTTCCATTTTGTAGTAAGGCCCCAATTTATATTTCATTATTCCTAATCGGCTTTTGTTGTATACCCCACCTTTCTCTATCTATGTAATTGATCCCCCCTCCCCTTCATGTCCCTTCTATCATCATCATCATTTATTTATTTATTTATATGGCGCCACTGATTCCGCAGTGCTGTACAGAGAACTCGCTCACATCAGTCCCTGCCCCATCGGAGCTTACAGTCTAAATTCCCTAACACACTCACACAAATAGACAGAGACAGACTAGGGTCAATTTGATAACAGCCAATTAACCTACCAGTATGTTTTTGGCGTGTGGAAGGAAACCGGAGCACCCGGAGGAAACCCACGCAAACACGGGGAGAACATACAAACTCCACACAGATAAGGACATGGTCGGGAATTGAACTCATGACCCCAGTGCTGTGAGGCAGAAGTGCTAACCACTGAGCCACCGTGCTGCAAAAGAAGTTGGAGGAAATATAACCGCTTTTAGTAGATTTATAGTAGACTTTAACAGCCAAAGCGATAGAAAATGGTCTTGCAAAATATATTAACTTAGATGAACTTAAATAACACACATGCCATTGGCATAAAACAACTTATAATATGTGTCGAGGAAACCTACCCGCTCACTATACTTATTGTAGTAGTGCATAGATGCAAATCACAGACAAACTTAATTTTAATGATCAAGAGCAGAAGTAACAAATCTGTATCACATTATGTGATTACTAAACCTTGTACCAGAAAGAATGTATTACAACATGTGGGCACAAATGTATCATTCTCATTAATAGTATTATTATAATCCTCATCATAGTTCTTATTAATAGAGATATTTTATTATTAATTATTATTATTATTATTAATATCGTGATCGCTATTATTTTGTTTCCAAAACCATTGTGTTTTGTTGTTAGATTTGGATTTTTACTTACAAATGTAAATTTGATGAAAGCCTAATCATATATGTCCACCATGCTCTGTAGCAGGCCGCCATGTTAGGGGGAGGAGCTTCTGTAACAGAGAAGGTAGAGAATGACTGACATACTGACAGACGTACTTTGTAGAAATGCACTGTGCGGACTGGTGATGTCATACATACTCAGGGACAGGTCACACCACACCCCCCAATATGATTTATTGTGAGATCAATAAGATTGACCGGAGGGCTCTGCAAGAAGATAACAGTTCTCCATGCCTGAGATTAGTAACTACCACCTTTTATGAAGCTAGGTAAAGCGGGACAAGAGGAATAATGCTATATATTTATGTCTTAGCATTTATATTTGACAAATACAAAAAGAAAGGAAAAACAGGCGTAACTTTAAGAAACTGCAGTCCTACTGGTCTAGGCATTGTGTCCTTACCAGAAATCCAGACCAGTAACCAGTTACCACGATGTGTTTTAATGGGTGAACATTTAGTTTGCAGGAGCACAACAGAAGAAAAGTTGGTTCTCAGTTTTGATACCAGATTATGGAACATTAAATCTACGTGTGGTTTGTTCAGAGATCTGGTTCAAACCAAGTAAATGTCAGCAATAAAAAGGATGTAATACATATATTGGTTTAATTATTTTTAAAGGTGTTAAGTGGTTACTGCACCATTCATACCCTCCAATATTTGAGAAAAAGAAATCATGACAAAATAACCTCCACCCCATATCAGCTCAAGACAAACCCCGATCTGCTCGGCAACGCTACTATGTGCTCGACCTTCTGGAGAGGCTATGCCCCTTTAGTGGCCAAAAAATTGGGACCGTCCAACTAAAAATAAGGCTACAGGAATTAGCACCCTTTTGTGCTAAGTTTCTGTTGTCTCCGGAGGCAGCTCCCCAAATCTGGTCTTTCACTTACCAGCACTTTCCGTTCCAGAACCAATGACCATGTGAAGAGGAGGGGTGAAACAGCTGATTTTAAAACATATTGTTATTTACATAAAATCGTGCTTTGGGTTTGACTACTTCACTGGGACTCTTCTAGCTGCTGCCTTGTGACTTTTAACGGAATGAAAAATGTCCAAGTCTCAGCCCAATAATATGAATGAAATAACTGCACTGTTCATACTTAATAAAGTTCACCGTACTCTTTCAGAGTCCTCTGTAGCAGGTTGGCATATTAGGAGGGAAGGTGCTTCTATAACTGAGCAGACACAGTGTGACTGGCCTCTTGACCAACTTGCTCTGCAGAGAGTAGGGCCGGTGATGTCACAGCAACTTAAAAGACTGTAGTCTCAGATTTTTCACCAGTAGTTTCCATGATGACAGTGCCCTAATAATGTGGGAATAGCTGCAGCTGTCTACTTAAATGTGTCTACAGAGAGGTGATACTTTACTATTAACAAAGCTAAAGGTTAACACTGAACAATGTATTTTACATGTCTTAATGATGCTTTAAGGTGTCACAGGGAGATGCTCTCACTGTACAGGTGAAGTTTGGGTTAGCACTATAGGGATGGATATACAATAATGGACATAGCTTCTAAGCTATCTGGAATCACATCAGGTAGTGTTTGGTTTTAGTTTCAGTGAAACGATGGCTGGAGAGACCTGCAGACTATGTTTAAAGCACATGTTAGTAGTGTAATTCTAGAGTGGCCTAGACATTGTTACTGTACAAATCCCGCCTGATACAATCTCTTTGGTTGTTCACTGGTCGTCTATTCTTCTCAAGATCCCATTATGTGCTGCAGAGCGGATCGGTTTTGAAAACCAGGCTCTATTGTGCCAGGTAGGACATTCCCTGAAGCACAGAGTCTATTGTTGCATTGAGGTTTAACACTTATAAGTGGTTTCTGCGGTTCGCTCGGTGTATTGGATGTAAAATAATACTGTGATAACGTGACGATTGCTTAGAACCAGCATCCAGTTTTCAGCGTCCTATCATCAATGGGTAACAATAGTTTCATCTCTTCTTATTCCACGACCTGCACCTTGTGCTGTTAGAAAAAGAGCATTTCAGGATCCATAACCCAAATAAATAACATTATTCTTAATTACAGGACTGTCTGTAAATAATGATTATGTCTTGAAGGCAGTATCATCACTGAACTGTGATACTGGTTAATGTATCAGGTTTGTTATTACCTGGCCCTCCACCCCATCTTCACTGACTCCCCTTACGTATCATGCCCTTGTTATTTATCTCAAAATTGTACTGGAATCCATAAATATTACTGAACATGGAAGAAGCAGAAAGTCATTACTAGGAAGGGAGGGGCAGATGGACGGATAGCAGACTGCGGCTAGCCGGAACCCCAATGCAGTGCCCCTATTGCACATGACTAAAAACATCTCTGCCTATTTATAAGTCAGAAGCACAGCATCTTTGTAAGGCTGCAAAACTTCTCAATAGCTACCTCTATCCTTCACATACAAGGGTACAATTATAGTTGTAGAGTGCTCTAGGATGAGTCCTACTGTAGTTTTTCCGATTGTCCAATTCTTCATAAAGTGATGGTTGGTGGTGATATTTTCCGGTAGAATTTTTATTAACAAATAATGACAATGACTGAGAACTTACGGTTTGTACTTAATTGTCATCATATGCAGATCTAGTGCAAGATGTTGGATCAGGCCTGGTGACCACGACTGACCCCATGTGCACATGTGCTTGACCATGGCCATGTTTACTATTAGACTTAGATGTGACCGGAGGGGCAGATATGATCCCTGCTGCTTGGCTTTACTTTCCATGTACTGTTGCTGGCCTGAGTCTCCTGAGGGTGTAAATTATTTGTTGTATTTTTGGCAAATCTGGACCGATTAATAAATTTGCGAATTGTTAACATTTGACTTCATTTTTCAATTGGGCAAATCGTTTTGCCCATCTCTAAGAACAATATAACACTTATATAGGCCTGAACCTTCTACTATAGAGTCACTACCTTTCAAAGCCATCTTCATCCAATTTGTTGGAATACTTGTGAAATCTTCCATTTGGTTTAATGAACTTAGAGTCAAATACAAGCGGATCTGAAGAAATGTTTTCCAGTTTTTAGTTTTTTTTCCTTTTTGTTTTATATGAAATACATATATCGGGAGGCTCCTAATGCCTACTGTACGTAATGTACAGAAGTCATTTTCAAAAACCTGTTAAAAGATTTTGGCTCCTTACTCATGTGCCTCCAGCAGGGGTGAAAGTTTATTGGCTGATACATTTCGTCCACATCTTCCTGGCTGATGATGCACACCGCTCCTCTCGGAGTCCCGCCACGGAATGAGAGTGGACTCAATTGTCAGGGACTCCCCTTAGCCGCTCCGCCGATCCTGAGCAGTTTGTCCTTTCAGTATATCTTGCTATGCTCCAATATCTCTGAGAGCTTAGTGCTTATGACATCACAAAATAAATATGTCATTTTCCTGACTGTTTGTGAATTATTTACACACCATTGATATCGATGAAGTGAAGTGTTATCTTTGCCGTGGAACTTTAGTGTTGTAGCTTAGATTCAAGATGCTTTTGAGACACATTGCAACTCCTGTGCCATGATTTAGCAACAATTGCACCTCCGCACAGTGTTGCCGTTTTAGACATTGTTTGGTTTTTATGCCACCTCTTTACTGACAGCTCTCTAAACTTCAAGGAGGCTCTCTAAACTGTAGGACACAGTTCATGAAGCTCATTCATTTTTCCAACACCCACATTTTTACAGGAATAGCTACTTGTTTAGCAGTTGAGGGGTTAACAAAGTTATCACTGCAGAAAATTCTATTCGCAGTTATCAGATCACGATGACTTGTCATCTGCTTGTAGATATAGCACAGCCGCCTCTGATTGCTACAGTCCCAGAGAGCATTTTCCCTTCTCTGACAATGGTTCACACTTCACTGACAATTTGTATATATCCTTTATTTCAGCAATAGAAAGAGAGTTTCTCATATAAGCAGTGGCTTTTCCTGGGCGAGTTGCGCTGTGTGGGGAAATTTCAACGACACAAATATAGACGTATTATTATGCTTGATGGATGTACTGTGTCTTCAAGCTGCCATCCCTTGGGTTTCCCTTCAGCTAGCTGGGATTACTGCTGTGGTAAAACTCCCCTACACAATTTCATGGTGACTGAACGCAACTAGCAATCCCATATAGTTACTTTACCACTTCGCACACTCTGGATTGCATGCGACATGGGGCCAGAAGTTCTCCGAGAGTTGGTCAATGATGTGGTTTAAGTCCATGAGGACACATCTTGGCTTCCGTTCTTATTTTTATTAAGGAATGTTAGTATTTTGGTGAATAAATAATTAAAGTGACATATTTAGTTTACACTTGGTTTGATATAATCCTGGTTTGGATACGGAGCCTCTCATTGTCTTATAGTTGGACACATGGCGCAGACCCTACCAACCAAGCATCTGGGCACACAATAACGTGAAGAGGACACCTACCATATACAGATTTGATCGATGATCTTGACTTGGTGGTTCATCAGACTGCCTGATTTTCCATTATGATTGATCAGGTCTGATCCAGTTTGATTGGGATTTGATCATTTGGAAAGGCTGTTGGGTTTCAGGATGAGAGTCTGACAACATAAGCTGGAATAAAACATTTATTTTAAGTCGACGGCCTATGAAATTCAAAAATTGATCTTTGAGTTACACTAAGATTCTACAATTTTCAGCCAAATCTGCTCTTTTAGTGTAACCCCTGCCCTGCCCCAGGGCCGTGTAATATTGATTTTGCACCAAGTGGTGTTGCAATGTCTCTACCCAGATCTCTCTCTTATCATAACAGATTATGGTTAAGGACTTCACATACCAGGGGCTAGAAGAACCCAACCTGACCAAACATTCTTACTGAGCCACACAGGTATAACATCCACCAACACAGATTTTGAAATCCGTCCTCAAACCACCATACTCTTCACTAATGTTGCTCTACAAATTAAGCTCAGCTTTCTTTGCTTTCAACGCATTTCCAAGTGGACTTCCATCGTGTGTATAATAGCGCACCTGGTTCATATTACTGCCTCCACTCCAGACACAATGAGCCACAAGACCGCCACAGCCGGCATTTGTGCAAAACAAACTTGATAGTAAATTCACTTGACCCAGGAGAGAAAAAAAAATCACCATTTGATGTGTACAACACAAGATCTACTTTAAGAAGTTTGAAGGCATTGAAACATTATATTCATAAACACAGCTTACTAAAGAAAACCGGATACTTATGATCGATGAGCACAATGTGCGGAGGATAGGTGACGGATACAAGAACACCTAGATAACCATAAATGCAAAACCCTACTGTTATTTGTTAGTATCAAAAGATTGACTCTTTGCTCATTCATTGCTACCATAAGCAAGTCAAGCATCAAGGTCATCATTCCATTGGAGGTTTAATGAGAGTGGTACGATAGTGGATTATTGGCACAAAACATTGAATTGTCACCACGCCGCACAAGTTTGTTAAATGTTAAAACTAGAGATGCTCGGGCTTGGTTTTCTGAAAATCGAACCCACCCGAGCCGGCTCGGTACTTTCGCGCGTCCTCGGATCTGAATCAAGGCAAAATGTCATTGTTGTGTTGTCGGATCTCGCGGGTTTTGGATTCCATAAGTACGCCCCTCCCCAGGAGATCCAGCACCATTGCTCACACAGAAACAGGGGTAGCAGTGTTCTTGTCACTCTCCATTCTCCAGTGACATTGCTCAGTGCCATTGCTCACACAGAAACAGGAGTAGCAGTGTTCTTGTCACTCTCCAGTCTCCTTTGCCATTGTTCAGTGCCATTGCTCACACAGAAACAGGGGTAGCAGTGTTCTTGTCACTCTCTATTCTCCAGTGACAGTGCTCAGTGCCATTGCTCACACAGAAACAGGAGTAGCAGTGTTCTTGTCACTCTCCAGTCTCCTTTGCCATTGTTCAGTGCCATTGCTCACACAGAAACAGGGGTAGCAGTGTTCTTGTCACTCTCCATTCTCCAGTGACATTGCTCAGTGCCATTGCTCACACAGAAACAGGAGTAGCAGTGTTCTTGTCAGTCTCCAGTGACATTGCTCAGTGCCATTGCTCACACAGAAACAGGGGTAGCAGTGTTCTTGTCACTCTGCATTCTCCAGTGACATTGCTCTGTGCCATTGCTCACACAGAAACAGGAGTAGCAGTGTTCTTGTCACGCTCCGGTCTCCAGTGACATTGCTCAGTGCCATTGCTCATACAGAAATAGGAGGGGTAGCAGTGTTCTTGTCACTTGACAAAAATTGACTGGAAATTACTGGAAATTGTTATTGAGGTTAATAATTATGTAGGGACAAAAAAAAGATCCAAATTATGTGATTTTAGCCAAAAAATTTGAAATTTTAGAAAAAAATAGGGATCTAAAACCAAAGCACGCAAGGGTGGTTTTGCCAAAACCAATACACAAAGTTAATCCAGATCCAAAACCAAAACACAGCGGTCAGTGAACATTACTAGTTAAAACTTGCCAATTGATGGTCTAAGTACAAAACCTCCATTTACTTGAGTTGGACGCTATCAGAACCTGTGAGTTTGTTTCCTGCAGAACAAGAGAAGAGCAAACCAATAACAAACAATGGACGGGTCACCCGCATGAGCGTTTGAGCTGTCTAGATAGAAGAAGTCATAATAATGGACACTTAAACTTTCATAAATGCCCTGAGTGGGGGATGGGGCACCCAGGCTGCTGCCGCTGACCCTCCATGTTAGGTTTTTCTTCTGAAATACTTTTTTTTAAGTTTATTAGTGAGTTTTTACTGACACCTAGTATTTATATAAAGGCTAATCCCTCCCCTTATGTCATGTGACTTTATCATGCTATAAATATGAATGCTGCAGCATAATGGATAAAGTTGTATTTTAACTTTTGTGTCCATTTTGAAAATTATTTACATAACCTTGTAAAAGTTACTAAATCTTTACATTTTAATGAAGTACTTAAAAAAACAAAAAACTGATCACTGTATAATGAATGCTTCCTGTTGGCTTTCTATAAATATATATATATACTTTCTATATAACTTAAGCTTCTGGTCTGATTACAAAACAAAGGGCCCCATACAAACCCCCTTTATATAGCTCTTTATTCACACACATGCTCCAAGAGACAAACTCCTCAGGACTCCAGATATTCTTGATCCTGAACAATGATTAAACATGAAATCCCATGCCCTCATTGTCCGGAGCAGAATAACATCGTTCCTAGCGATATAGAATATGTATCTTTTCATCTGATAATCCATTTATCTTTGTGACTATACATGATAACAGTTATTCAAGCTTGGGAATTTTAATTAGATGAAGAAAATCCGGCTATTTGTGCTGCTCTCTCTTAGCAGATAAATCACGCTGAGATGGATAATTTGCTTAGCTGTCATTCGAGAAGCAATTTACAAAGGACAGCGAGGTATGAAACATTCTGTACATAACTGAGGGCCAGGAATGCACCCTCCGCGGATGGTGATGGATAGAAAGAGATTCACTTCGCTGGCAAACATATTGTGTGCACATACTAGGTATTGTAGGATATTTAAGCCGACTGAACTGGAGAATGTTTTGAATGAATTACATGCAGCTGGTTACATGTCTAATATGATGAGCAATAGGCAGGGTCATAATTGACTTTTTCTTGCTGTATTTGGCTCCAGTACGCTCGTGCTGCTGGCAGTGCAGTTCAGCAGCCAGGTGGCGCTGTTCACATTACAGAAATCATTGGGGCTTATTCATCAAGGAACACAAAACTAATGTATTGCGCGTCCTTTAAAAAAACGCACTGCATATATTGGGTATACGCACGTCCGTATTCAAGAAGCGGATCGGAAGATACGTCTGGTGATGAATACGGGTCTAGGTGCACTCTGCTCCAACAGACAATACACTGCAGGATACGTCCAATGCATATGTAGATTATAAAGTCACAAAGGACCGCATAGGAAAAACAAATATCCCATTAATGTCACCTGTTAATAATATAGGGCCCTGATTCATTAAGGAAAGTTAAGCAAAAAATTGAGGAAGTTTTCTTACTCAAGTTTTCTGGACAAAACCATGTTGCACTGCAAGGGGTGCAAATTAGTTTATTATTTTGCACATAAGAAAAATACTGACTGTTTTGTCATGTAGCACACAAATACTTTATAGCTTATTTGTACACTGAAATTTAAAGTTGATCTAGGACATTCCCTACCCCAAATATAAATCTGCCATCACATTTTAAATTTACCTTCCCCTTCAATGCAACATGGTTTTGCAGTACTTACTTTTGCTTAACTTTCCTTAATGAATCAGGCCTATAGTCATTATAAATTAAAAATATATGCTAAGTCAAAAACAGGTGCAAAAAGTGACAAAAACATTAGTGACAAAAACATTACATTACATTACATTTTTTTGTCCCCCCTTAAAATACAATTATTAGGATGTTTTTAATGTTTACTGAACATGAAATACATTTTTACAATTGCTGCAGATTGCGGACACATGTTCTATCTGTATAAACAGCCGTCATCACTAGTAATCAGCACTTACACCCGACCTGTAGCTGGTGCAAGAGATACGGCTAAAAAATATTTAGCTGAGAGATGCCCAAAGCTTGAATCGGACGCTGCTGCTTGTGCTCGAGTTTGGCACACCCTTACTGTACACTGACGACGGGCATAGACCCAGTCCCCTCGCTCTTCTGTCCATGAAATCGTAGGCTATAGTAAGGATCCTTTGTGCTCGTAGATGAATTGGAAGTTGCTGTGTTCTCTGGTGTATGGTTTGTTTCTAGTCATGCGCAGAGCATTAATGAACCAGGCCCCATATGTATTCTATTTACCACGGAGGTTCTGCGTTGCTAAACAGGAGATATTATTATTCACAAAACTGCAAATATTGTGTGGGCTGGGGGTGTTAACAAGTATCATCATCACCAACATCTATTTATATAGCGCCAGCAGATTCCATAGCGATTTACAATTTTGAACAAACAGTAACATTATTCAAAAGCCCCAGCTTCAAAAGTTGTCTGATCTGCTAAAACACATTTTTAATTCACAGGGCGCAGTGTTTTTTTATTTACATACATGCGCCAAATTGACCGGCCTTTATTGGTTTGAACTTTTTGATTTTCTCCTAAACTACATTTTGGTTTATTCTTGTCTCCTTTACATATTCTAACCACAAAACAAAATCTTGTTTTTGCATAGAGTTGTAAAAGTAGGCACACTTATGGACCTATACCCCGTAGATTGTAAGCTCGCGAGCAGTGCTCTCTTACTTCTCTGTATGTATTACCCAGTATTGTCTTATTAATGTTTGTTCCCAATTGTAAATACAGAATCTGCTGGCGCAACATAAATAAATGTTGATGATGAAGTTTGGGAGGGCACAAATTAAAGAATCCGAGTTTAAAATGTATGCAAATTGATTTTCAGGCCAGAACAGGCTATTTTCGGAAGAAATGCAGTCCCATCGATATATTTCAGTTCTACTTTTGCTTTCTGCACTGAATTTATAAATTCTGTATTCCTCGTTTCATGGAATCATTGTCTAGAATAGAGAGTTGGGAAAAATATCTGTGTCAGTTCGTTCTTCTCCATGCGGTCGACGGCTAGACATTCATCTGGTCGACATTCAGAAAGTGGACAACATTAGGTAGACGATTCAAATGTAGACAGTATTATTAGGCGACTATTCAAATGTAGACAGTATTATTAGGTCAATAATTGAAATGTCGACAGTATTATTAGGTCAACAATTCAAATGTCGACAGTATTATTAGGTCAACAATTAAAATGTAGACAGTATTATTAGGCGACAATTCAAATGTCGACAATGTTACTAGGTCAACAATTCAAATGTTGACAGTGTTATTAGGTGAACAATTTAAATTGAAACAGTTTTATTGGGTCAACAGTTCAAATGTCGACAGTGTTAGTAGGTCAACAATTCAAATGTAGACAGTGTTATTAGGTCGATAATTCAAATGTAGACAGTATTATTAGGCGACAATTCAAAATGTCAACAGTATTATTAGGTCAACAATTCAAATGTTGACAGTGTTATTAGGTCAACAGTTCAATTGTTGACAATATTATTAGGTCAACAGTTAAAATGTTGACAGTATTATTAGGTCAACAGTTCAAATGTAGACAGTATTATTAGGTTGACAATTCAAATGTAGACAGTATTATAGGGATAGGATAATGCTTAGGAATAGGGTTAAGAATATTGTTGCTGACCTAATAATACTGTCTACATTTGAATTGTCAACCTAATGATACTGTTGATTTTATTGTCGATTTTCCAACACTGTCTATATTATGGTGTTGACCATCAAAATATCTGTCATGTAACTGTTGAACATATGTATCAAACCCTTGAATATCGGGGCGGAACAAAAATCCTAGAGGGAAATCCATGTGGAACACTTAATGCCAAATTCCACCAGAGATCCGTGCAAATTACACAAATACTTTGGTAATAGTTTTGAAACTTTCATTCATCTCCAGCTCAACGGCTTCCTCTTGGAACAACTGACTCCAATACACCACTGTAAGGGTGTTAGATTTATAAAACTACCAGCCAAGTAGTTACATTCAGCAGACTTTTTATAAAACAAAGGTTTGCGTTTCTTTTACCTGAATGTTAATCATTTTCTTATAAAGAACTCATCCCCCAGATCTGAGCATAATGCATCTGTGTTTTTTGAATAACACATCCCCATAGATTTCTGGCAGGGAACAGATGTACACAGCTTCATCCTAACAATTTCTTCAATTAAATGCCAGGTCTCCGGAGCCTTCATGGGATAATGCAGCCGTCCTCTGACAGGAGATGAGATTCCAGTTTACAGCAGAGATTCCAACAATCACATAAATTACATGGTAAATGGTTCTGCATCTTCTTTGCTTCTCCTCTCGTCAATCTGTCCAAAACCAGAACGCTGGGAGACTCGAATATGCAGATATTTAGTCCCATGCTGCTCACGAACATTGTGCTTATTTATTTCTAGACAATCGTTCAATACGCAAACACATACAGGTTTCATAAGTAAAGTTAATTATTTAATGATTGCGTTCTGTTGAGCTCGCCTTACCAATAAAGGGCACAACAACACAATTGGCTAATATCATACGCAATATTGCAGTGATGTTAATCTGTGTCATATCTGAAGACTCTCCCGAAATAGTGGGTGATCTCCCACACTCTTGAGAGGACCTAGTGCTTTTCCTGAAACCAGACCAGACAGAGAAGCGTTGGACGATTTGTGTCACTACACTCTGCTTACTGCGGCAAAATTTGCAGTACCACACTCTATCCGCCATGGCATTATGACGCAATTTGTATCACCGCACTACAGCGGGCATTCTGATGCACGTTGCATTGATCTCCGGGGTAGAGTTACACTTTTTATTATTTTTATTACTTTGGTGATAGTATTCCTTTACACGCCCATCTTTGGCCATTTAAAATCTTGGTACGTATTAAATAATTTCTGAACTGGTGTCACGTGACTGCTTAGCCTCTTGTAGACCAATTTGCTTTGTATTATGTAATATTTGTACTAATAAAAGAAGTATAAGACACCATATTGCTACTGTAGCCGGCTCAGCTTTTCTTTCAATGCTAGTAGAATGCTCTTGAATCAGGCTGTTGAGCTTCTAGCTCTCCCATTTGAGTAAAGTACCGATCTAAGATATTTCAGAAAGATTTTTTTTCATAAACTGCCTCTAAACCATTAAATGGCACTACTCTGTACACCCCTATAATTAGCTGAATACTTCCCCACTTCAGTTACGCTCATGTCAGAGGGTTTTCAATATTCTCTCAGTTACTTGTTCTTTGTTGACAAGATTAAAACCTCGATAAACTTTTTATGAAGGGAAAGAGCGGCTGCTCTAAGCAGAGTTCCACTGCGTCTAACGCTGAACCAAGTTCTTGCGGGCAGGGGGATTTCACAGCAAAAAAACCAAAGTAAATACGAAGTATATATTGTTAGATTATTCAGAATGTCCTGTATACATTGGGTTATACAATGACCGTCTTTCTTTTCTCCGTAGATGTTGGCTTGTTCTTGGAATGTCCTCATTTGCTTCATTAGTAGAGAAAAAAATGATGATGGAGGTTAAAATTTTTAAAAGCCGATGCTCTTATGTGTGTGCGTTCTATCAATCTCCCGGCTTTGTAATAAATAAAGACAGTGTTTCACTGTTTTCCAGCAGTTTAAGTGTAGTGTAGAACGTGTCGGGGACGGCAGGGGTCCTGATATCTTATAATTACTGAAGGCATGTGAGCATTAAAAGGCATCGGCGACTGATCACCCAGTGAGTAAACCCATCAACGCGTCTGCAGTGATGGTTAATTTATTGAATAGGTCCAGTCGGAGGTCAATAATTGTTTCACATCGTTATAAACCTGGGGATGGGGACGAGCAGAATTTGAGCAACTCTTCCGCAGTTCAGTTTTACGATATTGAGCCAAGCGGGTGTAATTATTTTGACTCCAGTATGGCAAATGACCTTGTCCCTTATTAAAATACACCAAAAAAGGTCTCCGCTTATTATATATTCCCCAATGAGCGGAGATCCTGCGTTTGCTTCACAAGGTCATCTGAGATCTCTAAAATAGCCAAAATCTATTGAATTCCAAAATTTACTGAATTATTTTGTCCATTTTAACAACATGTATTTGCATATGTATTTCTTATGTGGTTCTCCTGCAGTGTATATGTGCTGGATGTATTTACAAATGCATTAAGTAGCACAAAACTTTTCCCATTCATTGCAATAGCCCATTAATTTCAATGGGGATCCCAGCATGTGTGAATCCAACACAGACACCCCATTGAAATGAATGGGAAATCCTTAGGAAATTAAAAAATAGATAAATAAAATGTGACTCCCCCCCAACAAAAAATCATTCAGTGGCCCAAGGATTGGCTATAAGATCCCATGCTATGTTCTCTTACACTCAGAAAGTAATAAAATGTACTTTTTATTACCATTTTTAAATAAACTTTAATTGAAACATAAACAACCCAAACCCTTGTTCATCAATTTAGTAATAAAAAAATATATCTTTCTCGTAATCCAAGATGAAAAGTTTTCTTCTTATCCAAAGGAAAATTCTCCATATTTGTAATCCATAGTTTTCAATTTACTTGTAATCCAAGGGAAAATATTCTGCATTAAAAAAAAAACATGAGAATTGATGCAAACTGTTCCACTCAGATCCCATTTTCAGAATCAGAAAAGAATCAGCTGACCAGGAGTCAACTTATCATAAGTGTTTTCCCAAGCTGGAAGCAAGGTGATTGGCTGGTGGAGCCGGGGCAGTTTCTGGGATTTTCCTCTTTGATAACACATCAATAAAGGTTAACTGAATCCTAATTAAATTGGAAAACAAAAAAACAAAAACGATTACCAGTGCTATCTGGCTCGATTAATTTGTATGGAACATTCATTTCAATTATGTTTTAACATGTTGTGCACAACCCCATTGAAATAAATGGGCCATAGGAATGAATGGTGTTTACAAGTGGATATGGGCACATAGAATAGAATAGGATTTGCATGCTTTGTACTTGAGTACAAAATGTAAGTGAGACGCAGCCTTTAAATGCCGATGGGTGATATCCCAAGAGGTGGCTTAAAGGCTGCCTGCATTATAAATCAGTGGGATAAGTGACAGGGATACAATATCTCTCATCACAAAGACAACTTTATCTTGAACATCTTCACTTCTGATAAGCTCTTGAAACCCTCGCATAAGTATATATTTGCAAAAGTTATTAGTACCTATTTTCTATAAGTCAAGTTGTATTTTAGGTCCTGTAAGGTTACGACTTTAATGGTTCCAAATTGTAATTTATTTCTGTATAAATTATTGGCCATGAGTTTCCCATGTAATGGTAGCCACAGATATCCGGTATTTTGGTCAAATAAAATTTTGGGATTGGGATGAAAGGGAGAGGTTATATAGTCATGCACATTGACACAGCTATGACATCAATAGGTGCTGCCAAATCTGCCAAACAACTGGCCTGCCGACGATCAGACGAAACGGCTGAACCGGAGCACATATATACAGCTCCAGGGTCTTATACCTCAGACTCGCGCTGACAACCTGTTTTGTCAGTTTCATGTTTTTGGGCCCATTTATCAATCTTTGGTGATAAGGCTGCTGATCGCAGGATAGAAAATCACTTATCACATCAATTTAACAAAACATTACACTGAGGGATACTGCAGCCTCTGCGATATTGAACGGAGATGGTAATACTTACCTCTTCACCGGGCGAGTCTCTGTGGATGTGGGGAAGCGTGATTTGGGTAGCAGGTTCGGACAGGCACAGTGGAAATGAAACCTCAGACTTGTCTTTCAGTTCCACTAACTACCCAAAAAAGTTAATAATGAATTAAAAAAATAGATAAAACTATCAAAAAATATATATATTAAAGCTTAAAAACGCACTACTTGTTCTGCTGTGATTCTTATTAAATTGAAATGACGGTGACCATTTGATAGATAGGGTGAAGTTGCGTTTCCGAAGAAAACGGTGCAGATTGATTGATAGGGTCCGGCTGACGACTCATGTTGTTGGTTTGTGGAAACAAAGGAGAAAGGTGGAACAGCAGCAATTAACAGTTGTAATTTATTAGCAAAATTCGAATGGTCACTTGTCACTACCGTAAACGTGGAGTTGCACCTCCACTCCTACTGGAAATTACTTTATCGCAGATCCAGATGAGCACAGAAACCACCAACAGTAACTGGTCCTCAGAAGACCAAGGAAGACACTGCACAGAATCAGGGCAAAGATCAAACAATGATATACTGTACACGGCAGATTATTATATCACTGACCTCTGTAGAGATCTGCAGAACATTGCTCTGTCCCATCCACCCACTGACAGATACATAGTGATATATTCTGCAGATTATTACATTACTGACCTCAGTAGAGACCTGCAGAACATTGCTCTGCTCCATCTACCACCTGACAGATACATAGTGATATATTCTGCAGATTATTACATCACTGACCTCTCTAGAAATCTACAGAACATTGCTCTGTTCCATCTACCCCCCTGACAGATACATAGTGATATATTCTGCAGATTATTACATTACTGACCTCTGTAGAGATCTGCAGAACATTGCTCTGTCCCATCTACCCCCTGACAGATACATAGTGATATATTCTGCAGATTATTACATTACTGACCTCTCTAGAAATCTGCAGAACATTGCTCTGTTCCATCTACCCCCCTGACAGATACATAGTGATATATTCTGCAGATTATTACATTACTGACCTCTCTAGACATCTGCAGAACATTCCTCTGTCCCATCCACCCACTGACAGATGCATAATGATATATTCTGCAGATTATTACATTACTGACCTCTCTAGAGATCTGCAGAACATTGCTCTGTCCCATCTACCCCCTGACAGATACATAGTGATATATTCTGCAGATTATTACATTACTGACCTCTCTAGAGATCTGCATAACATTGCTCTGCTCCATCTACCACCTGACAGATACATAGTGATATATTCTGCAGATTATTACATTACTGACCTCTGTAGAGATCTGCAGAACATTGCTCTGCTCCATCTACCACCTGACAGATACATAGTGATATATTCTGCAGATTATTACATTACTGACCTCTCTAGAGATCTGCAGAACATTGCTCTGCTCCATCTACCCCCCTGACAGATACATAGTGATATATTCTGCAGATTATTACATTACTGACCTCTCTAGAGATCTGCAGAACATTGCTCTGCTCCATCTACCCCCCTGACAGATACATAGTGATATATTCTGCAGATTATTACATTACTGACCTCTCTAGAGATAAGCAGATTTATACTGATACATTTAATAGTGTAAGAAGTAGCAAAGACGTAACTAAATGTGAAAACTTGCTATTGAAACAGCCTATACATCAAATTAGGAAAAGGTTGTGACATTTAAAAAGAGGAATGAATCAGGGTAAATGTCCTTTTTAGCACATCAAATTAAGGACTAACTGGAGCAAGTACCAGTTTCTTGGTATATGTCTGTAATCCTAACAATGGAGTGACGATCCTCCAAGGTGTTTATCTGGACAATGAATTGAGAAAACAGAAGAAAACTGATAAGGTATCAAAGGTTCTGTAAAACAGAGCTGACACCTGCACATGTCGTCAAGGATAAGCACTTGCCCTTGGAAATTCACCGATCCTGCTTTAACGAGCCACTGGTGACTCATTAAACCTTTAAATAAAATCTTTATGGCTCAGTCCAGAGCTAGTGCAGTTACCCCGAGAGCGGTATTCAGCCGAAGGGATTCTATGGCCCCATTCATAAGGTTCAGCTGAAAGTTACTAAGATTTAATGTGCTCTTCCGCCAGTAAATAGATTGTTACTGCTCTAGCAGAGAGGATATTTTTTCCTCTCCGTATTTACTAATTGTCACCAGGAGCTCTTGAGATGTTTATCCGGCATATTGTATCATTGATGACATAATCCATTTCTCCAGCCTAATTGAGTAGTGACTGTCATGGCTGGAGCAGGAATTACCGTTGACCGCTTGCTGAGAGATCAGCCGCGATTTCACCTCTAAATAAATATCTTCCGTTGTCTTACTCATAACCTCTTTATTGCCGCAGCAGCCGGGAGGGAAGAAAAGCCGATTATTAAATTCTGCTCCAGATCTGAAGGAAGAATTGAAAAGCACCAAATATATTTGAGGAAATGTTTGCAAGTTTATCTTCAACAGAATTTCATTATACAGAATGTACTGGAGAGAATTTTGAAATATCCGTCACTCGACTAAGAGCACAGACCACTCAGTCCCTAACACGTAGCAAGAAAGGAGAATGATCGGGAAACATAAGTACAAAGTCACAAGTTGAGAGTTTTGCAGTTTGACACACACTGAGGAGGATTTTCTTTGCATCTCTTCTTACTTCTGCTAACCCTCAACTTCAAGGTCTTCACCAACACTTCCCGTCAATTCATCTCTGACTCTGTCAGTAGATACACCCCAGCTTGACCTCTCTGCTCCGACTCTGACCCTCAGTTCTCTTCCCCCCTCATAATGTCCTCCCACTCCCATCTCCAAAACTTCTCCTGCGCTGCTCCTCACCTATGGAACGCTTTGCCTCTTTCTACCAGACTCTCCCTCAACCTACAATCCTTCAAATGATCCCTTAAAACTATTTTCTTCATGCTTGCCTATCCTACTACGTCCTAGACCATCATATCCTCTCCCTCTGCTTCCTCCGTCCACTCGCCCCCCATTTGCGCCTACTGTCTGTCAATACCTCCTCACTGTAGAATGCAACTCTCACAGACAAGGCCCTCTCTACCCTATGGCTCATGTCTGTCCAGCTCTAACGACCCTGATGTCAAGTCTTAATCTGAATCCCCAGTGTCTGTTCAGTAACACGCCTGGATTCATACCTGTTTCCGTGCTCGCTGTAATTGTTAGCTCATGACTAACCATGTATGGGTTATTCTGCTTAAATGTATTTGTGTATCTCTGTTTATATTTATTTTATTCATGTATCAGATCTGTAAGATTATTTCCAAAGCTGCGGAATCTGTGGCGCCTTATCAATTAGCGTTGATGATGATAACTTAGTTTTACTCTACCTATTGCTTTACTTACTGTAATAAATGATCTTCTGCAGGCTTTTATCTTTATCGTGTTCAAGCTCCTTACACTTACCTTCAAGGCCCTCTCCAACTCCACCGCTCCCTACATCTCCAGCCTCATCTCCATCCATGCTCCATCCCGCCCTCTGCGTTCGGCCAATGACCGTCGCCTCTCTTCCCCCCTGGTCACCTCCTCCCACGCTCGCATCCAAGACTTCTCCCGTGCTGCCCCCCTCCACTGGAACCAGCTCCCCCGCTCCATCAGAACTTCACCCAACTTGTCCAGCTTCAAACGGGCCTTAAAAACCCACCTCTTCCTTATAGCCTTCCAGTCCCCCACTTAACTGCCCTCCTTCCTGTCTCCCACCTACCTTCCTCCTCGTCGCTCTCCTCTCCCCCCCTCCCCTCCGTCTTTGCCTCCGCTCTCCCCCTTTCCTCCTCCTACCCTTGCGTCTCTGTCCGTCCTACCCTCCCCTTAGATTGTACGCTCCTTCGAGCAGGGCCTCCTCTCCTCCTGTTCTCCACCACCTTAACTCTGCTCTCCAGCTCCTTGTCTCTTCCGTGAGGCCCTTCTACCCCTCTAGCTACCCCGCTGGGGCTCTCGCCTGTCATCTAGCTGTACTTTGAGCTTCCGAGTTACTGTGCTTTTTGTTAACTGTTCCGTGATGTCTCACCCTGTACTGTATTCAGGGCCTGATCAACCACTAGGCTGACCAGGCTGCAGCCTGGGGCGCTGGGTCCCGGGGGGCGCTGCCCTGTGGGTATTTTTTTAAAAAAAAAAAAAATATATATTTTTTTTTTTCTTCATTCATTTTTTTTTTCGGGGTGGGGGAGGGGGGGGTCGCCGCGGGGGGGTGGAGGGCTCGACAATCAAAAGCAATGGTGGTCAGTGGTTAGCAACACACAGCCAATCGCCAGGCTGCCTGTTGCTGTGCAGCAGACAGGAAGCAGGACGTCTTCACTTCCTATCTGCTGATCTGAGGAGAGGAGCGATGCTGGCACAACTACAGGTAAGTGAAGGGGGAAACTGTCCTGCATATCTATAGGGAGGGGGGGAACTGCCCTGCATATCTATAGGGAGGGGGGGGGGGGAAACTGCCCTGCATATCTATAGGGAGGGGGGGGGAACTGCCCTGCATATCTATAGGGGGGGGGACTGCCCTGCATATCTATAGGGAGGGGGGGAACTGCCCTGCATATCTATAGGGAGGGGGGGAACTACACTGCATATCTATAGAGAGGGGGGGGAACTACCCTGCATATCTATAGGGAGGGGGGGGGACTACCCTGCATATCTATAGGGAGGGAGAGGGGGGACTGTCATGCATATGGATAGGGAGGGAGAGGGGGACTGTCATACAAATCTATAGGGTGGGAGGGGGGGGGCTGCCATGAAAATCTATAGGGAGGGAGAGAGGTTGATATGTATGAAGGAGGGCAGAGGAGGGGGTCTGATATATGTGACTGGGGGAGTTTTGATGTGACGGGGGGGATAGCTAGCTAGCAGAGTGGAGGTAAGGAAAATAGCTGCAAGGGGGATGGATGCAGGATGGGAGGTAAAGAAAATGGCTGCAGCAGGGGTTAAGGAAAATGGCTGTGGGGGGGGTTGTGGTTAAGGAAAATGGCTGCAGGGGGTATTTAAAAAATACAGCAGCTTTGAGGGGCAGAATCTCATGATTGTGTGGTGGTCACATGGGTGGTCTCAGCAATCACTAGAATACTAAATATTAGTGAGATGGGGCTGGTAGAGGTTTGTATTTGATTGACAACAAATATTCAGATATTGCTTATATATGCCTGTCCAATGGGGTACTTTTAGCTGGCCATAATGGAGTGTTTTGTTTTAACTAAAGGGCCTAATCATTCAGGGTTTGCATTATAATACATTTTTGCATTTTCAAAACAGGACGCCAACTTTTCAGAAGCCAGCGAGAGGATAACAAAGTTGCAAGAGAGAAGAGCAAGAACAGGTGACAATGGCACAAGACAATGGCACAATCTGTCTAAATTTGAATGCTGGAGAATACACCTGAACATTCATATTCAGGAGTGTTCCTATACACCTATATATTCGGAGGAGGGGGGGGGGGGGGCGCTGCGGCCGTATTAGCCTAGGGCGGCCAGAACCCTTAATCAGGCCCTGACTGTATTTCTGTCTGTCCCTGTACGGCGCTACGGATACTTAGTGGCACCCTATAAATAAATAATAATAATAATAATAATAATACTTTTCTCCATTCTTGCTTCTGCTTAATTACTCCCTCTTTATAATATTAGAGTCATTTTATTGCTTACCAATAAAACATTGTCCAATGCGATTGTTGTGGTTCCAAAGCACAAAGATATTTAATTGCAAAATATAGCAGGATTTACAGCAAGCCATTATTACGCATTAAAGATGTTACAATAAAGCAGGAAAGTATAAAAACAACAAATACATTACATTTCCCTTATAGTGCTTTAACCAGGCCCAGGGGATACAGTCATGGTCACATGTAGTCAGGATCAAAGAGACCGAACAATGGGGGCCAGCATGCTTATATGCAGCTTCAGTATAGAAAAAACACTGGTGATGTCACGATGTATACAGATAACAGTAAGTGAGGTCTTCATTGGTCCAGGGTTAATGATATTCCAGTTGCCTGCTGGTCATAGGTCAGTTCATTTGATCCTTTCAGAGGGTGAGGGGCAACTTCCCCCAACTGTTCTCTACGTGTCTTCACGCTGAATAACCAGTTCAAACTGACCCATACACAAAGTACTTTTGAGTAATAATCTCATATTGCTTATATCTTGTGATCGCTAGATGCGATCGCTACTCTGTCCAATCCGGGTTAATGCTGGTGAAATAAGCTTTAATATGAGACCAAACTCTTTACCTTTAAAAAAACCTGAACCATAAATACCTTTACTATAGTATTATATATGCATAAATAAACGATCTAATACATTTTGCTAATAAATAAATGTGGATTGGAACCTTAATAAATGTGTATTATTCACAAGTGTAAGTGCGAATATAAATGTGTGTTATGAATCTGTGCGATTGCATCATAACAGGTGGCATAGTAATTGCAATCGCACGATAAAAAATATTAATCAATCTAGTTTACTTCATCCAACTATCGGACTTCGACAGTAATTTCAGCAGAGACTTTCTTGCACCTCTCTCCTCATCATATTTCCTTCCCCTACTTACAATCTCTCTCCTTTGCGTCTCTCCTGTTTTTGCCCCCACTATGTTGCTCACAGTGGTGGCCATGCTCAACCAATTTAGCAAGGTGGCCGTCTGGGCCTCCAAAAGACACAGCATGGGGCATGACTTGCTTGTCTTTTTTGGCACCACACTGCCCACCAATGTAGACACCTTTTCCTGGAGAAAAACATTAAAAACACCTAAACAAACACAGACAAGCACATACGCACAACAAAAGGTAAACAGGCACAGACATATAAGATTGTAATATTTGTTACAGACTGACGTCAGAGTGTTTTAAGGTTAACAGTAGACTTGAGGTTCTTTTAATTACCATGATTATTCTATTATTGGCTTCATTTATTTAATAGCTCTGTTTAACTTGATTTGTACTGGGGTTTGTTCAGTTGTAATGTATGTATATAGCTGACCATGGCAAGATTGTACAATAAAATGCAGATGATATGACGTTTCTGCTCCAAGGACCATTAATCCTGAATTATATGTAAAAGAGCTACACCTTATTTGTAGCATGTTCCAGAGGCCGATATGCGAAACCCTGTGGAAGATGCTGCAAATAAGGACGTTTAAATAAGGCTGTTCATGCAAGAGAAACAGTTTCTCTAAGACTTCCTGTCTGTTGCGGCCACACAGGGAGCCATCTAGTTGTGTGTTCAGATCAGCATCCAAATAAATCTGTAATCAATTTGCAAGAAATGTGTTGAGATGGATTAATAGCAAATGGGGAAAGGGCTTGTGTGTTTGTGTCATGAATCAACACTCACTCGAGCTTGCGTGACATGTGTGTGGCAAAGGGTTAATCGCAGCAAACCCTCCTGGTCTGTCTTGCAATGATTAAAATTCAATTTTTATACTACAGGCTTACTATAAATCCCAGACGGCTACCACCAAGAGTTATTCCCGGAGCTAGCACTTTGCAGAATAATCCACGCTCACAGTTGGGGAGAGGGTGGATTGGAGAGCTGAGCCGTCACTCAAAGGAAAAGGTTTGTGATTGGAGCAGGGGCTCATTCTTATTCAAAGGTTAAATTTATAGGTAGGTTAAGCAAAATATGTGAAACGTCCATAGGATATAGTAAGGGGATCTGTGAGATGGGTTTGAATCAGGGATGTATGTTAGCATCGTCGGATCAGTTGTATTAATCATTAAAAATGCAAGATAGTGAGACAGATAAGAGAAAATAGGCAGAGTAAATTCAATCAATGAAATAAGGAATTAGCAGTGAATAAATAGCAGACAGTGGAGTAATCAGCTTGGATTGAGGGGTGGGAGAGACATAACTAGTAGGAGGGGGGGGGGTGTAAGAGGAACAATCAATATAAATCACAGAGTATAGTGAATGAATTCAAATGAGAATCTAATAATAACCAAATAGCAGAATCAATCAGTATGGACTGAGGGGAGTAAGAGCAACAACTAGTCAGGAAGTAGATGAATGTTACAGTGTATCTAATTTTAGTGGTTAATGTAGAATGGAAGAACTTGTTGAGTATCTTGTATTGTTACAGTTATAACAACTGAGGGATAGACACTTCCTAATAATTAAGGTATAAGAACGAGTGGTTTGATTGAAAGTGATACAAATAATCTGTGTGAAGTGTTAAATGAACGTGTGAATGAGTAGTACATTGTAATACTCCCAGGTGAATGTGAGTTAGAGACTTAATACCAATAAAGTCAAAATAATGCAACCACTCAAATAAATTGTGACACATGATACTATACATCTGAAAGACCTACTGACTGGTAAACATATACAATAGGATTTAAAAAAGACCTAATGACTGTTGAGAATATACAATAGGATTAGAGATTTAACACTGACAAAGCTGCATCTGTGCAATTACCTGAATTCACTGTGACCCACCTCATATTGTGCGTTTGAAATACTGGGAACATAAAATAAGTTGTTATGCGGTTTATTTTATTTGCAGTATATGAATACAGGAATTTTAAGAAAATTGGCCTCTTATCTCTGTCAGGATTCCTAATATGAAGACCACGGAGAGAATGTAAATTAAATAAAGTGGTTTATTTTAAACACAGATCACACAGGTAAAATGAGATGTAGTAGGTAATAAGGCAACTAACACAAGTTCATACAAACAGGCTGCCGGGATATCCAGGTTATCGGAGGAACTAAAGCACTGGCCCAACAGGTTAACTGCAGGTACAGGTTAGTCAGCGTAAGCAGGTTTGGATGGGAAGCTAGAGACCAGGAACAACAGAATGACTCTGGTTAACCTCTTCTAGTGATATCTGTCAGAGTATCATAGGAAGTAATACAAATATGATAAAACTAAACTATTATATATAAGACGTTCCATGGATATTTTTTATTATAAGGAATTCTACCAATCATTTTGCCGGTATATTTCTGTTTTCTTCTGTTGGAGATCAGATATTTTCCTTTACTAATTTGGGGTGCATCCTGCGTCTTCCAATCTCATTTTCAGATTATTAAAGTAATTTTATCGTTTACCAATAGTACATTGTCCAATGCGATTGTTGTGGTTCCAAAACACAAAAATATTTAATTGCAAAATATAGCAGGATTTTACAGCAAGCCATTAATACACATTAAAAATGTTACAATAAAACAGGAAAGTATAAAACCACTGAATACATTACATCTTCCTTATAGTGTTCACACAGGTTCACTGAATATAGCCTTGCTCTCACGTTGCCAAGATCAAAGAGAGATAGAACAAAGGCCAGCATGCTTGTATATAGTATACAGATAACACTTAGTGTGGTCTTCATTGGTCAAGGGTTAATGATATTCCAGTTCCTTGCAGGTTATAGGTCAGTTCATTTGTCCTTGCAAAGGGGTGAGGGGCAACTTCCCCCAACCATTGTCCACATGTTTTCACTCTGAATAACCAGTTCAAAGTGACCCATACAAAAGTACTTTTGAGTATTAATCTCATATTGCTTATATCTTGCGATCGCTAGATGCGATCGCTACTCCATCCACACCGGGTTAATGCTGGTGAAATAAGCTTTACTATAATATCAAGCTGCTTGAAAGGGAAAATGAAAATAGCAGAGGGGAACAATCACTGGACCTGATATATATGGATGTGTGTGAGCTTTATGAGCAATGAGACCACTGGATGGACAAAGTTTTTTCTCATGTTCCTCAATGATCTGTCAAGATACAAAAGAGCCTACCTGGAACTGAAGCTTGCTCAAATAAGTAACAAGTTTATCAGAAGACACTATGTTTGTTATAGATCTGCGGGCCTTTTTGCATCTTTGGACGTAAGTCACATTGCGAGCCATATTTTGCATGAATTTGCTCTGCGCATGCTCAATAACAGACTGAGCGCAAGTGTATGCAATTCAAGTATTGAAACGCAAAGGACACTTCTGACAGCTCAAGATTTAAAGGGCGGAATATGGGCGTGAAGGGGCGTATGCACGTAGTCAATGTACAGTAAGGGTGTGCCAAGGATTGAGCGCATGCAGGTTCTTCTGATTCAAGCTCTGTGCATCTTTCGGGTATGTGCCTTATTACTTGCACCAGCTACAGGTCAGGTGTAAGTGCCGACTGATAGTGATGATGAAACGTGTTTGCAGTTAAGAGCAACTGTAAAAATGCTTTATGTACAGTTGGCATTAACATTCTGATATATGTATTTGATGTAAAAAAAATATTATTTTTATTAATGATTATATTATTAAGAAGTGTTAATGTATTTAATATTTGTTTTCCATGCTTTCCATATGCATTAAGCGTGTCCTGCAGTGTGTTCTGTCTGTCTGAATACATCAAGTACTGTATAGCCAGAGCATAGCTATATCCGTATTAGAATGCAAACGTTTCTTGAGATTCAATTGTAGTTGAGTGCGGGCGGACGTGCATGCAAGCTCCATGCAATTTTAAAAAATGCAGATTGCATCCACGTTGTTTTCCATGGTGAATCAGGCCTTGGATGTGCAAGTGGTAACACACAAGCCATCTTAAAAAGAACTGAATTGTGTTCACGATTACAGTACCATACAACTCCGAACAGAATGGTATACACGAGAGAGAGAGACATACTCTCTGTAAAAGCCAGTAAATGTTTTTTGATGCAGATATGCCAATGACATATTGGGATAAAGCGATCATGACAGCCTTTAATCTCCAAAATTGTTTACTAAGGAAGGCTACAGAGAATGTTCCATAAAGTAGAACAGAAATAAGCTTATATACCATATTAGAATATTTGGAAGCAATGCCTATGCACATGCTCCAAAGAGTTCCTAGTGTGAAGCTCACAGAAAGGAGGGAATTCTGGTAGGTTACAGTCAAAAAGGATACAGAAGCCTACACCAAGGCACTAACAAAATAACAATTACCTGAAGTGCCTTGATTGATTACCACTGCTAGTCCATTACTGTGTCTTTTCAATTTGCTCAATCTAACAAAAAGCCTTTGCACTGATTAAATGGTAACAATTGCAACACAATCTCTATAAAATGTACAATGTTACTATATCATGGAGTCGCAACAATGTTACTGAACCATAATCCCTTTCTGCAAATATCAAATGCAAAAATGTCACGAGTCACCAAACAGTTCAATTGCCAGTTCCAGCTCAAGAGAAACACCAATTTAGTCGCTGTATAGTGAGGCCGATAATATAACACAGCTGCACCAATCTGCCTCACACGATGAAAATGGATACACAGGTAAATGGAATCAATAACAAATATGCATAGGGATGAACTAGATCAAATGTATTGCCTTATTATGATTAAAAAAGGAATTACATTTACGTATCTTGATCGTCAACACACATGGGAACAGTTTGGGTTGAAAGAGCAAGAGTCAGGTTGTTCTGCAACGTGTTTCACAAATGTATCTTTCTTCAGATATTAAGGACACTTTCTAGTTCCTCATCACGTACAATTGTATGCTTTAATGCTGCATGATTTTATATAAATCTGCGCATGATATTCATACAATGTGACTCCTTATCACCGTACTCACATTAAGCTGAAGAGAGATACGTCTTTGTACTGAGTGAGGCTCTCAGAGGTTTTATTGATGGGGTCACAAGTTTTTCTGGTACAATGGAAGCAAGAAAATACTGTTGTCACTAATGCACTCTCTGGGGTGCAGGTCACTCACCAGACACCCACGTGGCAGCCACAAATTGGAAAGGGTAGCGATGAAATGCACTAAACATTATCATAGGGTTGCAGCTAAAACCAGCAGCAATTTATTTGTTCTGTGAAATTGTTTAAAAGAAAAATAGGAGCACGAGAAGCACAGAGCGGAGTTTAGCAGCGGGACCTTATTTTCTCTCCAGAATTACACACGTAATCGCTCTATCTGTACATTTCATTATTGCGGCTTTCCGGTAAAATGCTGATTGTGGAATAACGTGATATAGAGGAATGCTGTAGAGATTACTCCTGATTAAGTGATTAGTGTCTTGGACAGACAAATGTTCTTCTCCCATAGAAAGCTGACTTGGTAGAAGTGGACAGTCGTAAGGGGCAAGCAGGAACTATTTGCACAAATTTAGGAAGTAAGTTGTCAAATAAATGCAGTTGTTGGAATGTTTCTGATGTTCAATTTGCACAATTAATAAACCAACAATGTCAAAATGATCTCTGCAGGATCATAATAATAAATGCGGACTTCAGAATTGCAAAATTGTTGCAATAAATATAATAACTAGTGTCCTTCATATAGACACAGCAGCCTATTTTATTTAACAGAACTAAAATGAAGAAACTATAGAGGTGTAAAGAAGTAGATAGGTGTCACTATTTGGGGCTATGTTCCTTGTTAGGGACCCTGCAGAACTTTAGGGGTATTTGCATATGAATTGCAGTTATTAAGATATTAAATACAGGAGGTATGCATATGCTATGTATTTGTGCAGGCTATAGATAAATGTAAGAGGTTGTGTCTGTCTCTCTCTCTGCCGCCAGTCATTCTCAGTCCATAGGGAATAGGCCACACCCTCCGTTATGACAGATAGACCACACCCCCACAGTGTAGTATTATGATAGACTAATTATACATGAGTATTTCAGGCTATACATGGACTGGTCCTGCTACTTGTGTTAGCGCAGTGTGAAAGTGTCAATGTCCAATCTAGGACCAACTTGGATGAACACTTCTGTCTGGGCCTATTATTGTGGATAGAAGATGACCGAACTCCCCCCCCCCCCTCCCACTGTCCCGCCTTCCCTCTCTGCGTCTGACTTCGCCTCCTTTTTCACTTCCAAAATTGAAGCCATCAGACAGAACATCTCCTCCTCCCATCCCTCTCCCGCCACCCTCACCGCTTCACCTCCCGCTATCAACCGGCTCTGGTGCTCCTTCATCCCTACATCAGGTGAAGAAGTTCGCTCCCTTATTCTTTCCTCTCCACCCTCTACCTGTCCTCTTGATCCCATCCCCTCCCACCTCCTTTGCTCTCTCTCTCCTACTGCCTGCTCTTACCTCACACACCTCTTCAACCTATCACTCTCCTTTGGCGTTGTCCCATCCTCATTCAAACACGCTCTTATCTCCCCTATCCTCAAGAAACCCAATCTTGACCCCACCTCTCTTGCAAACTACCGCCCTATCTCTCTTCTCCCATATGCCTCCAAATTACTTGAGCGGATTGTCTGCTGCCGCCTCACCAGGCACCTCTCTGACAACTCCCTCCTTGACCCTCTCCAATCCGGCTACCGCCCCCTCCACTCCACCGAAAGAGCCCTGGCTAAAGTCACTAATGATCTCCTATCAGCCAAATCCAAGGGTCACTTCTCTATACTTATCCTCCTTGACCTCTCCGCGGCCTTCGACACTGTGGACCATCCCCTCCTGCTGCAAACTCTTCTCTCCCTCGGCCTCTCTGGTCCTGTCCATGCCTGGTTCACCTCATATCTTGCTAACCGCTCCTTCGCTGTATCCACATCTGGTTCTTTCTCCACCCCCTCCCCTCTCCCTGTAGGAGTCCCTCAGGGCTCTGTTCTTGGCCCTTTACTCTTTTCACTCTATACTTCCTCCCTTGGGGCTTTCATCTCCTCATTCGGTCTTCAGTATCACCTATATGCTGATGATATTCAACTATACATCTCTTCTCCTAATCTTTCCTCCTCCCTCCTCTCTCATGTAACTGACTGCCTCTCAGCCATCTCCTCCTGGATGTCCTCACGCTTTCTTAAAATTAACATCTCCAAAACTGAACTCATTGTCTTTCCCCCACCCAGATTCCCTTCCCACCACAACCTCTCCATTGTTGTTAACAACTCCACTATCTCCTCTGTCACCCAACTCCGCTGCCTGGGAGTCACTCTTGACTCCTCTCTCTCTTTTGCCCCCCACATCCAATCCCTCGCCCAAGCCTGTCGCTTCCAACTCCATAACATTGCCCGCATCCGTCCCTTCCTCTCTCAAGATGCCACCAAAACTATCATCCATGCTCTCATCATCTCCCGCCTCGACTACTGCAACCTCCTCCTAACTGGCCTCCCCTGCTCCCACCTCGCCCCCCTCCGCTCTATAATGCGGCTGCGAGACTTATCTTCCTCTCACGCCGCTCCTCCTCTGCCTCCCCTCTCTGTCTTGCCTTACACTGGCTCCCCTTCCCCTATAGAATCCTTTTCAAACTCCTTACCACCACTTACAAGGCTCTCTCCCAGTCTACTGCCCCTTATATCTCTAACCTCCTCTCCATTCACACTCCTGCCCGCTCCCTGCGCTCAGCCAATGATCGCCGACTCTCCTCCACTCTGATCATCTCTTCCCACTCTAGAATCCAAGACTTCTCCCGCGCTGCCCCCCTTCACTGGAACGACCTCCCTCGCTCCATCCGTCTCTCACCCAACCTGTGCTCCTTCAAACTGGCACTTAAAACTCACCTGTTTCTTAAGGCCTACCAACCATCCACTTAACCTCTCATCTCTTCGGTTCTCCCCTTTGCCTCACTGGCTCCCTTCTGTGCCTGATTCTGTCCACCCTCCCTTAGGATGTAAGCTCGTATGAGCAGGGCCCTCTTTCCTCCTGTCTCCATACCTGTTCTTCCACTCCGTCTCTACTGTATTTGCCTGCCCGGAGTTTACGAAGTATTGGTATTTTATGTTTAATGTTCTGTATGGTCTACTGTTTGTACTGTGTACGGCGCTGCGGAAACCATGTGGCGCCTTACAAATAAACAATCATAATAATAATAATAATAACTCATAGGCCAATAGCAGTCGGATTCCAACTGTATTTACCACCATGCCCGATAATAATCAAATTGGTTTAATCTCAAGCATCTGTATCACTCAGAATAAGATGGATCAGATAGCTTTGCAAGGAGATACGGTATTAGTGTAAAGACAAGAACAATGGCTCTATGGGGCAGACTTAGTATGGCCTTTATAAAAGACAGGTAAAGTCCTGCAACAGGATTATTATTATAAATTTATATCTTGATAGTTACATTAGAAAACTGGGGAACATAAAAATTGTGTCTTGATGAATTCAAAGTAAATTGAGTTTTGGTAATACCATTTGGTTTCCAGGCATGGGACGTTGTACACAATGTATACGTTCGTATTCGTAGGGCAATGCTCTACAGACCTCTAGGGAGGTTACAAAGGTAATAATCTGCACAGTAATAATAAATAAACGTAAAGGAGAGCTCTGCCAAAGAGTAACTATGAGGTACTACAGGGCAAAGACTCTTTATTATAAGGCACAAGAAAAGAGCTACCGTAATTAGATTTTGCCAGAATAGAATCAGTTCCCAAATATTTTATTAATGGTTTGAAGAAAAAAAAAAGTTTTTAAGAAATACCTTCTAGGGTACAAAACAGTTATTGATTAATAAATGTATACGTTGGCACATGCTACCCTCTATGGTAACCAAAGGGTTAACACTTTACACTCAAATGGTTAAACGCACCTTGGCATAAAAAGCTTATGGATCTGTTACAGTAACAAGGACAAGCTTCTTCAATTTTAGATTAAATTTAAAAAGGTACAGGGCTAAATATATATATATATATATATATATATATATATATATATATATATATATATATATATATATATATAAAATATATATATAACAAATGACACAATAACAGTTTGGAAAAATAAAAAGAATAAAAATGACAGAAAATACTTACATAGATTGCATAATCTGTATGCTGGTGAAATGGCAGAAATAAACACCTCTCAATTAAATTGATTTCCAAAAGAATGACACCAATGGATAGTTTTACAAATGTCCCTACTCTCTGCCTTAGCAACCCCCTCTCCCCTTCCTTCTGTGATGTCAAGTCAAAGAAAATCAGTATAAATGCTAATGAGGGTTTACAACTCTGGTAATGTAAATAACTTTCTGTTCAAGACTTCTTGAAAAGAAATATCTCTTCCCAGGAGTGTCACAGAAAAATAATTTCACATTCATCAGCCAGGGTATGAGTTCAGTCACGGTTACATAACAAATATAGATATAAAATGTTAATTCCTGAATTAAATATTTGATTTCTCCAGTTTCTCTGTACAGTTGCTATCTAAAAGTCGCACACCTGATGTAGATCCTGTAACTAAATTTAGACCTCTCAAAATATGAAAGAGAGCATTTTGAAGTCTTATATTTTATATATAAATACATTGGCCCTGTTTGGGGGAGGCTTACAGCTTGTGTTATTTGAAGCTGCATGGAGTCCTGTATCTACCTGGATTATGGATAACACTGAGTCCCACCTTCTTGCTAATTGACAAGACTAACACTTTTCTATACCTGTCTTTAAAAAAATATAGATTTTTATAGTTATCTTAGGTTGGTGACAGGAAGGAAATTGGGTTATCCATAGATATGGCAACTCAGTTCTATGACATGCATGCTAAGCTAGCTTCCTCAGAATATCTGTGTGACCTATGAGGTATTTAACCTGCCCTCCATCCCAACATCGGAGCTTACTGTGCAGATTACTAAAGCAATTTATCTAAGGGGTAATCATTTCAATTTTTAATTCGGCCTTCACTATGACATAGCTGCTAAAAAAAAAACAACATTTTAAGATACAATTTTGATCAAACTGTCAATTGTCCTTTACATATCCTTTTTGCAGCATGACTTTGAAAAATGCTTCGGCAGCTGCTGAAAAATGATATTGTAAGAATATAAAAATAGCAAAATATTTTGCTTACCTTTTATATCACACACTGGCCATGAGGAGAGTATTACCTTACCTTTTATATCACACACTGGCCATGAGGAGAGTATTTCTGCAAGGTGCAGAACAATTAATCCCGGCGGGGGGAATATACTGGGGGCAGGAGGGAGAAATTAGGTCTTATTTCCCTAAAAGTAATAAACATCACTGCCATGGGGAGGTGTAAAAGGTATTTAAACTGGAATTCACACCGTAAGATAGAAAAGGGCCAACGGAGAGTCGTATCTGTCAGAAGACTAATAAAATTTCCTTTAGGCAATTAATGTGTTTCACCGGTCGAGCATCTGGCTGCTTGCAGTCTGTTTGTTGTGCTCCACAGCCTGTATCCCCAGAGTCATATAAAGAACACATTAAAATACAAACCTGTAACTGAACAAATTCCAGCATAATCCAACGTCAATGAAATAAAAGCCAACTACGGGCAAAATAATCACAGGAAGTGAACGTTTTCGTGAAGATTGCCTCTGTGGAGCTTTCCTGCCATTCAGAAAAAAAAACAAAAAACAAAATTCAATAAGAAGGAGCTGCTATGTTATATATACCGGGTATTTACACACTGGCTTTTGCAATGTGTTCTTTGTGGCAAGTTAAAATACAGGTGAAAACATATACAATTTGCATTGCATTTATTTGTGTATCTGTAACAAAACAGGAAGCTGCATTTAACCGCAATTTAAAATGTGCTGTTGACATGATTGTATCTTCTTAGGTACGTTGACGTACGTTAGACACATTGAAATGGAAAGCACAATGGGATTTAATCAGCCAGGACATGAAATTTGGCTGATGTTCTGCCTCCATCTACCATGAAACAACTTGTGATGCAATCATTTAGAATACATCCACTTAAACAATTGGAGGCCAAACTAGCAATAAATCAAATCATTCAACAACCAAGTGATCCTGCTTTCTACAACATGGCGAATAAATTATACCACATCCGCCTATTGCTTACATCACAGCGCAAAAGGACAACCCAATCAGCAGAGGGAGAAAAGCTACAGAGATAACAACTGCTGTAATAGCCATAAATATTTGCAGTCAATTTTTTTTTGCTAATACAACTTCCTGCTGATTCACATTCTCTCCCCATTCCAAGTTCTTGTAATATCTGCTGTATTCTGCACTTATTAATGAGCGGTTTCATAATCTACCTCCGGCTGGGAGAGGAAGGAGTTTTATTACGAAATGATCGACCGTTTCTATCTCAGTAAATAAACAGACTCCTCATATTGACTGTGAGAAATATTAGGAAAAGCGTAGAGGGAGAGATTGTTATATATAATGTTTTCTCTTGCGTACCGTTTCATAATGACCTCAGTCATGAGTTTTCTTTGGTGCCGGTGGAGGTAATGGGGCTTTATTTGACCGGACTGTTACCGTCGCCTCTAATCACACGTTTTTCATCAAACAAAAAAAGAGAGAAAAACCCCAGACGGTGACAGCTCCATTTTACATCGGGAACGAAGTGTCATACGCTCTCCGAAAGACTAATGCATCAAACACATTGAAAATGACAGAAGTCATCAAAGACTCTACTGCACAAAGCTATGCTGACATGTTTCCCATGCAGCACAAACACGGGCAGGGAAGGGACTCAATTTTGTTTATTTTGTACAATACCAACAATACAATCTCTCTGTGATATTTCTGTACCGTAAAAACAACAGAATCAGTTGACTGTAGATTTTGAACGACATGACAGGGCTGAAATGCGGCGTACATGGGTGATGGATGGTTTCAACATGTGCACAGGGGATGGCTGTCAAATTTTAGCCGTGGGTGTGGGGGGGGGGGGGGGGGGGGGGGGATACATGGGCAAGCCTCGACTCAGCAGCCTTTTAGGAACATTTTAAAGGGAAAAAAATGCAGGTGGCCAGTGAACCAGCCCAAGGTAGCCCACTGTGTAACTGGCCTTTGCCTAGCCTGCCAATGCACGTGCAACCCAATGGTGGGTGAAAGCGAGAACGTTCTCTTTAGAGACCCCTTGAATAAGAGATTGCAACAAGATTTATATTAATAATGCACACAGTGGTCGCCATTTCTAAGTGGCTGTATGTAAATATAGAAGTGACGGTATGAAAAATATTATGGGAATGTAAATGACTGTTATGTAATAGTTTTACAATGATGGCAGTAGAAGAAGTCCACCGTACACCCCCCGTCTTCCACCGCTGAATGAGGGTGAATATAAATACAGCAAAATAAATAGATATCTATTTTAAATTACAGTGCAGAAAGATTCAGGCGGATCCTGCCATATTCATTCCACCCAACTGTCTTCACTTGGGAACACTGAAGTGGGTGGAGCTTCCTAAGATTGTGGGTGTGGCTTTGTGGAGGGTGGGCGTGTTTGTGTTGATCGGCGGTAAGGTTTGGGTGGATGATAATCAGGGTTTATTTTGTCCCAATTTTGCCTGGATAAATGTTGGGAGGTGTGTATACTGCTACCTGATATTAAAATGGTGGTTTGGAACAAACTATAAAAAACACAGAACATGTTGCTTCAAAGACATCAATTTAGGAGATAATATTTAAATCTGTTTTTATGCTGTCGGTGGTTTAACACCTTGGGGGTTTCACCAACTGCCTTGAGCCTGCCCTGCATTCATGTTCCCCAATAGATTTTCTAGAGCAAAATACTAGATAGTCCCCTGTCTAACAAGTACTTCTATGCTGGGTGGTGGCCGTTTCTAATCAGCATTTCTTGTACAGAGGTCATCTTGGACTAACAGAACTTGCTGGGACTTTTGGTTCCACAACACCTGGATCCACAGGATGCCCACCTCTGCTGTACGTCCAGGCAGCCTGTGCATGAATTGGATTATGTTTGTAGCTGTCTGTCCTGGCCCTTATTCTGACTCAAACAGGAATTTCCTAAATTTTCAGTTCCCGTCCCTACACACAAGACTAGGCTCCCCTATGTTAGTCCGACTCTAGTTAAATCAACAAACAAAAGACTACCCCAATCTAAGCTCCTTCAAACGGGCACTCAAAACCCACCTGTTCCTTAAAGCCTACCAATCTTCAACCTAACCCGTCCTACCCGCCCCTATTCTGCCCCTTACACGTCAACTGGCTCCCTTTGTGCTTGAGTTTTGTTCACCCTCCCTTAGGATGTAAGCTCATATGAGCAGGGCCCTCTTCCCTCCTGTCTCCATACCTGTTCTTCTGCTCCGTCTGTACTGCATCAGCCTGCCTGGAGCCTCTGAAGTTTTGGTATTTATTGTTGACTGTTCAGTTATGTTTCACCCTGTATAGTCTACTGTTTGTACTGTGTACGGCGCTGCGGAACTCTTGTGGCGCCTAACAAATAAAGGATAATAATAATAATAATAATAATAATACACAGAGAGCTGGGTGAAATCAGTGAAAAAGGTTGCGTTAAATACCCTTTGGAAGTTGCAAACAGCGTCCCATGGATAGTATATGAAGACTGCTGATTACAGGCAACAGGTGAGTGCTCAAAAATTAAATTCGCAGGGAATGTACTGCACCTCCATAAATGCCACCATCTTGTCCCACAGATCCATGCGCTTCCCATAATAATTAGCCACAGATCCATGCGCTTCCCATAATAATTAGCCACTTTGCACAGAAGTAGGCATGTGACATCGCAAAACAGCATTTGTGCTTTGGAAGGTTGGATTGACTCTTACAGAGATATGGCAGTGCGCATGGTGTAACTTCAAAATATAGTGAGAAAGCAAAACAGTCCTTATATTTATTAACTCTACATCATACTTGCCAACTTTTGCAATTTTTTTTTCCGGGAGGTCCATGGGGCAGGTGGGCGTATGGGGACGGGGCTCAGAGAATCGCATCACTGGCCTCGTATCCTAAACTGTTATCAGCATTTTTGGCCTATAACAACGGGGGGCGCAGGCCATGATGACGCGTGAATCATGTTACTAAGCCCCGCCCCCTCCATTTAACTTACTGAACTGTCCGGGGAAGACTCACAGAAATTCGGGAGTCTCCCGGACATTCCTGGAGAGTAGACAACTATGCTTTATATACAATGAATGAAAAATATTTATTTCCACTTTAAATGTCTTTGTAGATTTCATATCAGCTTGGTGATTCTGTATTGGGGATATTTATTAGATAGTAATAAACAAAGGAGTGAATCTTCAGTACAGATTTATCAGTTCTTGTCTAAGTGCAGTAAACCGCGCTCAGCATCTCACTCCATGCTGCAGTCCGTCGCTCAGTGTCAGGGGCTCACTGGGCAGGGGGGCGTTAGAACCCCGAGCTATTCCTATAATGGGCTATCGTGGACTGGGTCACTGGACTACCTGCATTTTTGTTTCTTTAAAAGGTTCCTAATAGGCTGCTGAGTCCCTTCAACCTCCCCAGGCCAGCCCTTGGTACAGATGAATTATTTGACTCCTGCACTTATGTTTTATGTTTTGTCTTTTTATTTCAAGCTCAGGATAAAGGCCGGAGACTCACTTCTATGTGAAATGCCGGCTGACTAATGCTGGTCACATTCCCCTTGTTTCCCGGAGACTCCGAGTAGATCACTCGTGGCTGAGTGTGACATTAAACAAGCGATTGATGTGTCTTTTCTCAGCATGTCTCATCAACGCTGACATGTTCCCGGCAAGGACTCCAGTGAAGAGCATTTTGCTTCTGTGTCCTTGTGATCTCACACTGGATGCATTAATGTGTATTCTGTGCAGGAAAATATTTGGGGATCAGACAGGACAGCAACATAACGCATCCTAAGATCACTAACAGCATGGGTGGTTTATCTGTAAATATTCACACTTAGGGCTAGATTTACCAAACTGCGGGTTTGAAAAAGTGGAGATGTTGCCTATAGCAACCAATCAGATTCTAGCTTTCATTTATCTAGTGCATTCTACAAAATGACAGCTAGAATCTGATTGGTTGCTATAGGCAACATCTCCTCTTTTTCAAACCCGCAGTTTAGTAAATATACCCTAAATGTAGAACTGTGTCTCACACCTGCTGGATATGAGCCAAGTTCAGGTGGAATTTTGCACAAATTGACGGTCAGAGGAAATTACACAGAGGCCCGAAATTTCGGCAATACGGTTCTTTGAGTTTGTCGTTGTGCACTGTATTTGCAAATTGACATTTTGCAGAATCTATAGTCTACGAATAGAGGCTGCCAATCAATATACACTGATGTGGGGTGTATTTGGGGCAGGACTGGGGACATTCAAAGTCCAATTCCGCCGGTGTGCAAAATTGTGGAATAAGGTGCATAATTCACTGACAGTTCTGAAAATTTAGATGTCAACATTTAGAAATAGGATCTAGGAATAATTTAATGCCAAGCAGGGGGCATTCAAACATGGAGTGAGTAGTAACGTGTATGTGCCTCAGGGGCGTAACTAGAAATTGGGGAGTGAAATTTTGAAGGGGTTGGGAGGGAAGGAGAACTTGATGGGTGGCTCTACAGTGCGCTGCTCTGTACTTCCTGACCAGAGAGGATAGGAACACCAGCGTTCCCTTCCCCTCTGAGCAAAATTTAATTTTGTAGCCATAGAGTCTTGGCTCCCACACACAGCATTCTGGGGCTTCAAATGTCTCGTGGTGTCTGCGGTCAGACAACATGGAGCTTCTGGATGACCACAGACCCTATGGCAAAGTGGAGCAGAACCTGGAGCAGCTTGGGTGGTCACTACACGGGGTTCGACAGCTGCGGGGCCCACGATCGCTACCACTACCTCGGTAGTTACACCAGTATCTTGGTGCACTACTGTCCCCAGCATGACATCAGTCATAATGTAGGGATTGTATTTTAAATTCTCCTCTTCTCACTATGGAGGAGATTCAATTCGGTGGTGCGGTGTCTCTGGAACGTGCACAGAGACACCTCATGTTGGAGATTTTACAGGAATCTCTGCTACATTCTGACTCCCGCTAAATGTTATCTTACAAAACCCAGGAAACAAGAATAGATGGTGAAAACTGTATTAAATATACGATATGAGGAGACAGCACTATGTATGGGGCAGCACGGTGGCTCAGTGGTTAGCACTTTTGCCTCACAGTGCCGGGGTCATGCGTTCAGTTCCCGACCATGGCCTTATCTGTGAGGAGTTTGTATGTTCTCTCCGTGTTTGCGTGGGTTTCCTCCGGGTGCTCCGGTTTCCTCCCACACTCCAAAAACATACAGGTAGGTGAATTGGCTGCAATCAAAACTGACCCTAGACTGTGTGCGTGTGTGTGTCTGTGTATGTGTTAGGGAATTTAGACTGTAAGCTCCAATGGGGCAGGGACTGATGTGAGTGAGTTCTCTGTATAGCGCTGCGGAATTAGTGGCTCTATATAAATAAATGATGATGATGATGATGTAGTTGATCAATACTAAAAACAAATATAAGTGGGGGAGCATAGCCTTCATCTCCACATTGCCAGCCCCCCTTGTACACTCCTTTCGTCATCAGTTTTTCCTGAGTGTTAATTCCCCCTGGATAAAGGAATACACAGGTCTCACCCAATGTGGTGTACGGGCATATCGGCCTCAGATATTTTAGCACACGGAGGGGGATATTGCTCGTCATCCTCCTAGTATAGTCCAGGGCTTGGTGTTACGCAGTTCGCTGTTATTCCGACTTTTATTCAGCCTATAAACTTATCCTTGGAAACAACAGGACAGCTATTTATATACAGCCTAATCGGCCAGACTAATTTCCCTGAAATCATCTGTATCCCCAGGAATTGTCCACCTCTTTGTTCCTACATTATTATTAACCTCAATAATATTAATTTCCAGTAATTTTTAGTCAATTTTTGTCAAGTGACAAGAACACTGCTACCCCTCCTGTTTCTGTATGAGCAATTACACTGAGCAATGTCCCTGGAGACTGGAGAGTGACAAGAACACTGCTACCCCTCCTGTTTCTGTATGAGCAATTACACTGAGCAATGTCCCTGGAGACTGGAGAGTGACAAGAACACTGCTACCCCTCCTGTTTCTGTATGAGCAATTACACTGAGCAATGTCACTGGAGACTGGAGAGTGACAAGAACACTGCTACCCCTGTTTCTGTGTGAGCAATGGTGCTGGATCTCCTGGGGAGCGAGGTACTTATGATCCAAAACACGCGAGATCCGACAATGCAACAATGACATTTTGCCTCGATTCAGATCCGAGGATGTGCGAAAGTACCAAGCCAGGCTCGCAAGCCTATTTGGATCCCCTAAGTTCGGGTGGGTTTGGTTTTCAGAAAACTGAGCCCGAGTAACTCTACTTTACATGTAGATATCCATATTGCCCACTAGAAGGCAGCAGAAACATTAATAACAATTTGCAAATCATATGGACAATTAGGGGCTGTGGATAAAAGACAAATGTGTGGAGTTGCCTTTTAACTCACAATGATTGCTTTAATAAAAATTAGGACCCTACAGCATCTGAACTATCAAGTTTAATAGGAATAGACACTTCTAACTGTTTTAATGCATTTAAAAATGTGCTATTCATAGGCTTTGGAAAGCTTTCAAAAAAATTAAAGAAGTTATGTGTACACTGCAGGACTGTATGACTATACTTCTCACTTCATGAAATACAGTACTGGGTCATTGCTGCATTAAAAAGATATTATTGAAAGAAATATACACGCTGCAAGATATACTGCATGTAATTTCTCAATATGCTGCTTTTCATATTTAATTCACAACCAACAAGGGTTTTAAAAATAGTATTTTTGGCTTTCTGCCTTTCTGTGTTTATGCAGCATTTTGTTATTTGTCTGTCTGCGTCTGTGCCTCTGTCTGTCTCACTGCAAGCACAAAAGTTCTAGACCCTAATTTCCAGGGACATTTATCCTTGTAAGTGTTATCCTTTAAAATCAGTGGCGGATCCAGGGGGGGGAAGGGGGGGCGATCGCCCCCCCCCCCACCCCTAGCAGGGACTTGCTGCCGGCGGCTGCATACTATGTGCAGGTCCGTTCGGCAGTGACAGGCAGGGACAGTGTGCTGCCCAGCTGCTCTGATTGTGTTTTAAACACAATCAGAGCGGCCGGGCAGCACACTGTCCCTACCTGTCACTGCTGAACGGACCTGCACATAGTATGCAGCCGCCGGCAGCCTCAGATGTAAAAAAGGGGGCGGGGCCTAAATCGCCCCCCCCTAAATCGCCCCGGGTAGAAGAATTCTCTAGATCCGCCCCTGTTTAAAATACAATATAAATGCTCAGTCTCACTTCCCTTGTTCTGTGTTTGGAATTCAACTCTTGATATGTGTCCTCCTCCCGTGGATCTGATTTTGAAAGCACACTGCAAAACGCGTTGGTTGGAGCGCGGTTTACCATTCATGCTTACTATCCACTCTCGGGAACCATCTTCACAAACTAGAGTTATGACATGGGGAACAAGGGGTCTTATTCTATATGCTTAAACGGAAGCATTTTGTGCAGGGCAAATCATCTCAGTGCACTGAGCAAAAACAAAATCACTTTCCACTGCGTGTCGTAAATTACCTCCATTTAGCGTTATGTCTAGTCATAGCGCATTATCGTCCTTGTGGCGGTCTGTCCGCACTTTGCTTCGGTCTCTCAGTGTTCCCTGTAATCTCAGCACTTTGGACACGGAAGCGTTAATGAGATTTATTCATCATACTGCAGGACTGTGATTAGAATCAAAGAGCTACTTGGAAAGAAAATGTGAATCTCTGATTTCCTCCACACTCACATAGAGAAGGCTTTTTAATTAGCTAATTTACATAGAAATTACCTATGCAAGTAGAGAGTTTCCTCCAACGAATATTTAATTACTCCGATATTCACCATGACCACAGACAGTAGAGACTGCAGTCTCACTGAGCTGTCCGACGTCTCACTGGCTCTGCCATCTATAAATCGTAGTTACTTTATGATCACCCACTGGTTCCCATTAAAAATAATGATGTCACCTAGTACAATAAGTATTACAAAGATCACAGATTAGCCTTGGAAACCTGGACCTGGTACCTGCCTCCAATTTTCTTATCTTTAAAAATCTATCATTATTGTTCCACTTGAAGTATTTCCTCCTTACTTTTCAGCAGACTATTCATTTACTCACCTCTGCAGAACATTGCTCTGTCCCATCTACCCCCTGACAGATACATAGTAATATATTCTGCAGATTATTACATTACTGACCTCTCTAGAGATCTGCAGAACATTGCTCTGTCCCATCTACCCCCTGACAGATACATAGTGATATATTCTGCAGATTATTACATTACTGACCTCTTTAGAGATCTGCAGAACATTGCACTGTTCCATCTACCCCCTGACAGATACATAGTGATATATTCTGCAGATTATTACATTACTGACCTCTCTAGAGATCTGCAGAACATTGCTCTGCTCCATCTACCCCCTGACAGATACATAGTGATATATTCTGCAGAATATTACATTACTGTACTCCCCAGAGATCTACAGAACATTGCTCTGTTCCATCTACCCCCTGACAGATACATTGTGATATATTCTGCAGATTATTACATTACTGACCTCTTTAGAGATCTGCAGAACATTGCACTGTTCCATCTACCCCCTGACAGATACATAGTGATATATTCTGCAGATTATTACATTACTGACCTCTCTAGAGATCTGCAGAACATTGTTCTGTTCCATCTACCCCCTGACAGATACATAGTGATATATTCTGCAGATTATTACATTACTGACCTCTTTAGAGATCTGCAGAACATTGCACTGTTCCATCTACCCCCTGACAGATACATAGTGATATATTCTGCAGATTATTACATTACTGACCTCTCTAGAGATCTGCAGAACATTGTTCTGTTCCATCTACCCCCTGACAGATACATAGTGATATATTCTGCAGATTATTACATTACTGACCTCTCTAGAGATCTGCAGAACATTGTTCTGTCCCATCTACCCCCTGACAGATACATAGTGATATATTCTGCAGATTATTACATTACTGACCTCTCTAGAGATCTGCAGAACATTGCTCTGTTCCATCTACCCCCTGACAGATACATTGTGATATATTCTGCAGATTATTACATTACTGACCTCTCTATAGATCTGCAGAACATTGCTCTGTCCCATCTACCCCCTGACAGATACATAGTGATATATTCTGCAGATTATTACATTACTGACCTCTCTATAGATCTGCAGAACATTGCTCTGTCCCATCTACCCCTGACAGATACATAGTGATATATTCTGCAGATTATTACATTACTGACCTCTCTAGAGATCTGCAGAACATTGTTCTGTTCCATCTACCCCCTGACATACATAGTGATATATTCTGCAGATTATTACATTACTGACCTCTCTATATATCTGCAGAACATTGCTCTGTCCCATCTACCCCCTGACAGATACATAGTGATATATTCTGCAGATTATTACATTACTGACCTCTCTAGAGTTCTGCAGAACATTGTTCTGTTCTATCTAACTCCTGAAGTCTTCAATTTCTTAATATTCTGCCTGTGAACAGAACTTTATCTATTTGCCGCAAACTTCTCACCTCTTTACAAGTTTTCACTTTAACCTTTAAAAGTGTCAGTTTGTTTAATTAACCTCCCCTTCTTAGTGCGGTTTCCTCCTAATGCAAAATCACAGTAATGAGTGGAGTTCGATGGTATCTGAGAATTTTGCAGCACCCTATTAAAACACACTAAGATCTTAATTGCATCTGAACTGCTCTCTCTGTTCTCAGCCCCGGTTACAGGATGAAAGTATCACTGAGAGTCTTATGGAGACCTCTGTGATTGAACTGTGCTTGTCCATCATTCTGTTACTGCTGATAAATTACAGAGAAAGTAATTTTGTTTAGTCTTCCTGGGATGCCGAACCTTGAAACTGGCAGGGTTTGGTCAACAATATCATAAAATAAATGTCTAGAATACTATTTGTTTCTCTCTGAAATAACTGCTCCTGCTCAGCTGACTGCATGCAATAAATAGGCATAAATATAATTTATGTAACATAACTGTCGTAGTCCGCTGTGATCGACGGTAGATGTTCGTAAATTAATCTCAAACTGGTTCGAAACTTGATCGAATGTCACTGGTTCATTGGCCACGAACATGTTCACTGTACAACCATCAATAGACGCTGATTCCAATTTGCATCTCGCAGGTCACCTTTGTGGCTCACCAGCCGCGTCCTCACTGCCCCTCGGTGCTACTGCCAATGCGGCCATGTCTTATACCGGCAGCGTAATGCAGCAGCCAAAGGTTTCTATAACTATTCAAAATTAAATACATTTCAAGCCCGAGTAATGTGTTTATAGTATTAACTTGGTAACGGTAAAAAAAAAAACCCAAAAAAAAACCCGTACACAATGCCCTAAGCTTAGACACACATCATTTAAATGAAATTTGTTATATGTAAACATTGGAACTGACATCTCCTTTGCTACTGAGACATACATTTGCTGATTTCTGTAAAAAACAAACAATCAAACACAATTTCTCTGCAGAAAGTGACACAAAAAAGTATCGTTCAAACAGCTAATGTAGCTGCTATCAATGACCGTGGTGATATCGGCTGTATCATTATGTAATCATCCAATCAGAAGCAATGAGGAAACGTTCAGACTCCTGCTAGAGAAGCTCCTGTTATTTCATGTATATTATTCAGCTCAGTAATACACCGCTTGTCATATAAATATATATCTATTATTCACCTTCAGATTACTTTCATTTACTGATCTATACATGCCCTCATGCTACTTATACTTTGTAACCTACTGATGTGCTTTTCAGTGATGTACTTAAATCATCAGGCATAGTTGTGTATCTCTATTGCCCTGAGTTGCGACACAGAATTGATCTATGAGTACATTTGTATCCAATGCATCCTGATTATATATATATATATATATATATATATATATATCCAGCTACCCTTGCCCATCATTCATCCCCACCCCAAATTCCTTTTCATACAATTATTCTACTCTTTTTTATCACCATTGTCTATACCAGTGTTTCCCAAAGCCTGTCCACAGGGAGCCCTAACAGTGCAGAATTTCCAGGTCACATGACATAATTATACCACCTGTGGATCTGTTACAATGTGTCAGTCAGTGATGAATACACCTGTGCTCCAGCAGGGAGATATGGAAAACCTGCACTGTTAGGGGTCCCTGAGGACTGGGTTTGGGAAACACTGGTCTGTACATTTTATTTGTAATATGTTGTATTCAGGTTTAGTTGGTACCTTTGATATAAAAAAAAAGACCATCTAAAAATTGGGTTTAGTGAGTTCCAACCCCTGCTAGCAGCCCTCCGCCCTATCCAACCTGTGTCAGGTGATATCCTAGGTGTCTAATAGCAGCTATTGGTTGTGGCAGTGTTTCCCAAATCCTGTCCTCAGGGGGACTAACAGTGGATGATACCAGGTGACATAATTATACCACCTGTGAATCTGTTACATTGTATCAGTCAGATCAGTCAGTAATGAGTACACCTGTGCTCCAGCAAAGAGAGATGGAAAACATGGACTGTTAGGGGTCCTGAGGACCAGGTTTGGGAAACACTAGCTTGGGAAGGACTTGCCTTTAAAAGCTGCATGCAGGTAAGACTCAACTTAGTTAAAAAGCATAGTAAGGATCATGCTAAAATTCACGTTTATATTTAGCATAGGACTGGCTAGGAGGAGAAGACCTTGGAGTGAGCTGGTCAGTGTAACATGTATTGCAATATGTGGAACTAACATTTACTGTTTTTAGTACAGAGTACAGCCTGATGTAGCTTTAATAACCTGAATAATGTAATTGGTGAGTGCAGAGGATCCAATGTCTTTTTATTTACACAATGTGGTCAGACCCCTCTTGTACCCCAGTTGTCATGTAATTTATTTACATTTATTAAATACTGGGGGTAGAACACAATACTTATTTTTGGTAATATGGGTTTTGTATTGTAGCTGCCCACCTCTCTCTCTCTCCAACTTGTGTAGGGTGGTTCCCCAGGTGTAATAGCTGTTATTACTTGGGGAGTATCTGGCTTTAGTAGCTGAGTAAGATCCAACCCATTTAAAAGACATAGCGATGATCCTGTTACCATCCAGATTACAGTCAGATTTACCATAAGACTGGTCAGAAGACTTTGGCGTGACTTGGTCAGTGTAACATGTATGGCAACGTCTGGAACTAACATTCTGTGTTTATAACACAGAGTTCATGTATTAATTAATGAGGTCTTTGATGAGTGCAGAGGATCAGTGTGTGTTTGACAGGATAGCAGGAGTGCGGAAGGGGGAGGATTATATTTGTGTGTAAAAGTGCTTCTAGATTTGTGTAGAGGGGGAGAGTTCTAGAGTCGCGCTGCGCAAAAGTGTAAACGTTGCATTAATGTCCAATCTCTTTACAACAAACCTTTTATCAAAGTGAACCTTTCCATCTTGCTCCAAAAATACTGGTCAGTTTATCCCCATGTATGGCTTAAATATATCATGTGTCTGAGGGAACAGAGGGTCTGTCTTTATAAAAAAAAAAAATATTAATAAATTTGTGTTTGGAGATTTTTCTTACATTGCTCAAACACCGCCTAGAAATACAATTCTAGTACAACATAAAGGTGTAATATGGGCCCCAGCAAGAGGCGACCTAAAGACCAGTAGCTGTGACCTGGGGCAACATTCATGTCCTTTTGGCATATGGAAATGGCTGTGCGTACCTAACAATGAGCCCCCTCCCCGTAGTGAGGGGCATATCTAACAATGAGCCCCCTCCCCGTAGTGAGGGGCATATCTAACAATGAGCTCCCTCCCCGTAGTGAGGGGCATATCTAACAATGAGCTCCCTCCCCGTAGTGAGGGGCATATCTAACAATGAGCTCCCTCCCCGTAGTGAGGGGCGTATCTAATAATGAACCCCCTCCACGCAGCGAGGGGCATACCTAACAATGAGCCCCCTCCATGCAGCGAGGGGTGTACCTATCAATGAGCCCCCTCCCCGTAGCGAGGGGCGTACCTAACAATGAACCCCCTCCACGCAGCGAGGGGTGTATCTAACAATGAGCCCCCTCCACGCAGCGAGGGGTGTATCTAACAATGAGCCCCCTCCACGTAGCAAGGGGTGTACCTAACAATGAGCCCCCTCCCCGTAGCGAGGGGTGTACCTAACAATGAACCCCCTCCACGCAGCGAGGGGTGTACCTAACAATGAGCCCCCTCCCCGTAGCGAGGGGTGTATCTAACAATGAGCCCCCTCCCCGTAGCGAGGGGCGTATCTAGGCACAAATCTAGAACCTCTGCAGCATTTTCCATTGCACCGCGCCCGCTTTGCGCTTTGTGAACTCCACTGTGTGAACCACATTGATTGAGGTTGCCAATGGCTCCCCCTGCAGGCCTGCGAGTGTTTATTCTATTTATTTATTTTTATTGAAATTGAAGCTACTGATCCATGAACAGGGACCGTCCGGTATTTACTAATGATCTGCAGCTTTCTCCATCCCTGCAAATATTTTCATACAGGAACTCATTTAAAGGACGCTTTCTGTACACGTATGGATGACCATTTATAAGCAGATTTAAACCTGAATATCTGAAAATTGCAACTGTGCACTTAATAATAACGACGGCTGCGTCAAACATATTTTAAACAAGCAGATTATCTTCTTCAAATAAATGTACAGTATCAGAATCTTTTCTGTTCTCATCTGTTTTGTGATTAAAGACTAAAAATAGCAGCAACATAGCACTCTGCCGAATCTGCGCATTATCCCCCGGCTGGCTTCTTCCATCCGCTGTTGTAACCGTCATTGTTAGCGCTAGAGATATGATACGGTGTGAGGCACAGGCGGAGCTCATCGCGAATACACGAGGATTAGATAAATAAGGACATATGATGGCTGAGTATAGAACATACCTACCTACTCCTGGAACGTCAGTGAGGGGAACTTCGGGGAGTACCCCAGGACTTCTGGGAGAGAGGACCACCTTCCCACGTGTCTCTCAATTCCTCAGTGATAGATGTAACGTGATTTTTATCTCCTTGCTGAAGAGAAGATGTAATTAACTAAATCATTATAACTTATATATCCAATGGTGATGAACCATTGCCCATTCTGTTCAGTAACTGTATAATTTCACCTGTTCCATCTGCCGGACATCTGTTTTCTAACCAGGGCATCTGGTCCCCGGGCCGGACCCACAATGGGCTACCTTGGGCTGGGTCACATGATTTTCTTTCCTTTAAAATGTTGCTGATAGGCTGCTGAGCCAAGTCTTGTTACCCAGGGCTAAAATTTTCGAGCCCCATATCACCTGTTTAGCGACCTGAGGCTGGAGAGACTGATCTCCAGCTGGGTGGTTGACCAAAGAGTAATACCAACTAGGAAGGATGCCAATCCCACTACCGACACCAACATGACAAACGAGGGTTATATACGTTTGTTGGGTCTGCGTCTCTTTAGAAATTGATGTAGAACCAGGAAGGCAAATATCTAGTTCCTCTTATTCTTCAGAGTTGTATCCACTTGTCAACAGGAAAATACCCCTTAATTGTACCTTTTAAGCGCCCTCCGTAGCTTTCACTCGCTGTATCGTGCTGCCAAAGAGAGTGCGGTTGGCTAACATGAAGTGGGCGGGGCAAATCAGAGCTGGGAGTCCACCAATTGGAGCAAATCACAATCTGCTTTTTTAAAGCAAATTTTGTATTAAAAAAATTGTCGGCCGAATCTGGGGCTTCATACAACCCTATTCATTATCATGATAAATGGTAGAACAAATCAACTCTAGGAAATGAGAGTACTGACATTTCACTCTAGTGACCCAAAGGGGGGAATTCAATCCCCCCTCGAAGTACCGCAGCGTTAAAGATATTACCGTAATAACGATAATAGTGCGCAGGCCACTTTACTTTTAACAGTAACGCGACCAATTGAATCCCCCCCCATATGTATGGATTTTCACATTATGTTTCCATATAATGTTCTTTGAATTTAATGCAAGGAAAACACACCACTGCGTTATAGCCAAAATGAAAGCTTTGGTTGTTCACCCTGCTTGTAACTGTAACCAAATCTCAGACATGTCTCCAACAACCATTGCTACATCTTCTTATTCTTCCCTCACAAGCTCAGAGGGGAGGGAGAGGCCTTAAGTACTGTCAGGCTGCAGCAAAAAGCACATTTGTAATGTTTAATAAAACACTCGGATAATACTAACCTACACCCACATATCATAGTAATAGCTCCAGTTTACTTCCTCTGCAGCAGGTTATAGATTTGGTGTCCTTATATGGGATGTCAGAGGAATTACATGTCCATTCAGTTGTAAATAAACATCGCTACACACAGGCAGGCATAATATATTAAACTGGCGCAAACCCCCATAATTACCAGGAATGGAAAATCTGAGTTTCGGCTAGTCTGCCTTTTCTATTGAAATTCATTCCCTACTGTTGACAATACATGACTTGAATACATTGTTGTTCATTTTCCTCTTCTGTTATGGTCAGAAACATGATTTAAAATGACCAGCTTCTATGTAGCACTTTGGGTTAATTATTTTGCAGAGTACAGCAACATTGTTTCCATAAAGCCAGACTCCTGCCATTCTATTGTAAGGAATATGGAAGGGGAGGGGTTTTGGGATCTCAGACTATTACCTTTTAAAACTGAACTGATACATTTTAGCTTAAACCAACTACTCACAACGTAGTTAAAACAACTTTAATATATGTTTATTTTTTTTCACACCAGAAGGCACCACAAAAGTTAATGGCAATCATTTGAATTTTCTGTGTTGCTATAAGTTGGGAGAGATGGATTGAATAATATGTGCAAAATAGCACCATCTGGTGGTCAAACTATCGTGAAAATTATGTAATATTTGTACTCTTTCTTATTGTCAACATATAATATATTGTGAACAAATCGTATCTGAAATATGTACATACATTTGTTCAAAACAGGGGGTTCTTAACCTGGGGTCCATTGATAGATTTCAGGGGGTCCATGAACTTGGATGGGATGAAAATGACATCCTTATTTTTCACGAACCTCTAACTGAAATGTACAATTTTCTTCAATTCTGAATGTTGGCCACAAACACGAGACTACCAAAAACGATTAAAAACCACTGGCATAAAAGGAGACACTATCAAAGGTTTTACTGTATATCCACAAATTGATAAGATGACTTTTTATTGATGGTATGACCCAGTCTTGTTCTCAACTTTACTGCTGCATTCTAGTGGGAAAATAAGCATATATTATAGCTATTTCTTACCTATCCACTTGTGAGTTGCGGATTTCAGGGAGTTTGCAAAGAGCGTTGTCAAAGGTATGACGTTCCTCTACTTTCCCTGCTCACTACAGTAGGACTATGAGGTAACCTTTAAGGGTTGGTTTATTTGTTTTAAAAAACTTTGTTGCAACAATGTTGCTGGGCTCACTGAAGGTGATGAGATAAAATATAGCTTTTCAATCAAATGTAGCAGGAGACGGGATTCCGATGTTTGTAAACAAGTGCGGTTCTGATTTTAGAAGAGAAAATGATTGATCATGTCCTTTAAATTAATTGTTGTCCTTTTAAACGATCAATATTCTAATTTTTGTCCATTTTGAAGAGTAGGAAGGGCATGAACAAAAAGAGGAAGAAAAGCAGCTAATTACTAAAACATTGTAGTTTATCTTGTCATTGCTTTGAGTGGTTTATAGCTGTACAGAAAATTTTACTATGAATTTCTTTTCTTAATTCAATTAATGCAACAGGATATTTTTATGTTTGTACCCTTAGTGACCCTCTAAGATCGTGTAAATGACCCTGAATGATCTATTTCGTTCTTTTCATCCCCTGAAATATCATATTGCAAGATTTATGGACGGCATCGCCAGGAATTAAGCCGATTTCCTGCTTAACATTAGCTCAGAAATTAAGGTTAGGTGAGGAACGGCATTACCCCGGAGGAATTTATGTTGTTGTTGCAAGCGCAGATATATGGAGTGAGCGTAAGTGATAATGAAAAACCTTATTGCCGGTATTCACTGAACAGTATTTCAAGCTGAGTGCCGTCAGGAAATAAATTATAAAGACCTTTACTCATCTTGCCTATCCAGATATTTCTTTTTTTCATGAGCAAAAAAAAAAAAAAAAAATATGCAACCAATCTTAGCCCAAGACATATTGCAGAAAAAAAATAATATAAGATAAATAAAACATCTCTTCGCGCCGCCTGCTATCGTCTCCTTTTGATTGCCTTCTTCCAAATTTCCAATTCTAAACATGTTCCAAGCTGGGACTGAAATGAAAGCACAATTTTTAACAGCCAGCGTTCTGCTGTAAGAACGTTCCACAATTGGAACTGAGACCACGTTCCTCGGCCTCATCAATAACATTTAAGGAAGCTTTGTAAACAAAGTTTGGAATGTAAGGGCCTGTGCGCTGGCAGAGATTTATATTGAGTTATAAAATCAAGATTTCCAACCAAGACCGTGATTCTAGGAGAGGAGACCGAGAGAGTATTTATGAACGCGGTTCTATCGGAGACTGGTGGTGCCCATAGCAACCAATCAGACGTTTGCTTTCACTTTCAAAACTATGAGAAAAGAAACATTAAAGTGGGAAGTCAATTGGAAGCCATGTGCGCGGAGCCATCCGTGGACAATTTATCTCTGCTAATTATTCCTCACACCCCATAGAGTTGAGCAGGAAAGTGAGCGGAGATTCCTTACCGTAAGAGGTGGCAATGTGAATAGCATGATATTGGCGGGGATGTCCCGCAGGACATCATTTCCCTTAGAATCTGATTTGTTGCTATCGGTGAAACAACCTTTTAAGGGAATTTCACGAATCTTATATTATTCCTCTGAGCAAGCCCTTTGTCTTCTCGCTGAATTTTTCAGCCGCCTCTGGATTTGAAGCGCTAGTTCATAGATATTATTTATATTAATTTTATAACAACTTGTTAAGTAGGACTTTGCAGACAATACTTAAATCATTTGCGTCAGCCCCTGCCCCAGTAGAACTCTAAAGGGTATCTTTACTAAACTGCTGGTTTGAAAAAGTGGAGATGTTGCCTATAGCAACCAATCAGATTCTAGCTGTAATTTATTTAGTACATTCTACAAAATGACAGCTAGAATCTGATTGGTTGCTATAGGCAACATCTCCACTTTTCAAACCCGCCGGAAAACTCTCAGCTTGATACATTTACCCCCAGGTAGTGAGGGGAGACAATTAGTAGATATCAGTTGTTTTTAAAAAATTGGAGAGGATTAGAAAATGAATGACCAGAGTCTCTTGATTTCCGGCACAGATGCGCACGGAGGGTTTAAAGGAAAACTGGGGCTGTGTCTAGTTGGAGCTGTTATAGTTTTTTTTGTTTTCTGAACAGTCGCCAAACAAGCAGATGAGTGGATGGGAAGAAGTTATCTGGTAGAGTTAAACATCTCCACTTTTTCAAACCCGCCGTTTAGTAATTCTAGTCCCAAGTCTAAATTCTCTACCACACACATACATCATCCAACAGTAACTACCGATACGTTTTTGGATAGTGGGAGGAAACCCATGGCGCCTTGGTCGAAACAGAGGCCATATCTCCAGCACTGTGTGCCAACCACTGTGCTAACTTGGATATATAGCTTATGATAAATATTTTCTTATTATTACAGATAAATTGCTCACAAGAAAGGCTTTCTGTCGGATCTATCTAATGGCCGGGTGCAGATGCATCTTCCACGCACGTCCCTCAATCCCATTCTCTCCAAGACATGGCCTCTGCTTTACTGAGCTGCCGATTTAGACATTTAACTAAGAAAAAAAAAAGCTATATTTTCCCACTAGTTAAATGAATATTTGTTTGAATCTGTTTGTTTGTTTTTTTTTGAAAGCACAAACTGAATAATTTATGGCATATAGTTTTCTTGTCCCCTCGTGGGCGAATTTGTTGCCTTGAAATTGTGCAGCAATAAGTGGAAAAGCAAGAAATGTTCCGTCAATAGAACCTAATTGACAAGCTGATTGGCGACATCCCCATTGGCGCAGTATAACGAATGTGTTCTCATAGAAAGGCTCGGAATTAAATATACTTACAACGAACACCCAGGGGATACCCCAGAGGTAGCAGACAAGTGAATCACAGAAATGTCATTTTAATATGGAGGGAAAACATAGACGTGAAATATGCAAAACTTTCAATTATTGGAGAAATTTTGACAGGAACGGGAATAGAAACTGAACGGGTGACGATGGTGGCCCAAAATTACATTTGGGAAGATGTTTGACTGTCATATTCCAGATTTTCTAGGATCTGGAGATCAGGGTGTGGACAACTTTGCCACGACTTCTGCCCCTGGGATTGGTGCAAATTTATGAAAATTTTCTTCAGCTGATAGGTTTGGGGTGTTTCATAGGCTGCTGTACTATATATGTCGACCCCTCCACAATAATTCAGTTTTACTTTGCAAATATAGCTCACGACTCGCAAAGTAATTTCATTCACCAACTTGGTCAATTTACACCACATTGGCCAAACTTGCTGCCAGTGTTTTCTGCCCCCAGTGACCCCACCCCCATAATGTCCAGAAATTCTAAACAAGATATCAATCTTGAGATGGAAATAAAGTCAGTGACAATGATCCCTCATCCATCAGCCACAGTAAAGGACATTTTGGAACATGCAAGGATTTGTGGAAGGGGAAATAGAAATAAGTAGGTGAGGATTTAATGGTAATATTTATATTGCAGCTATTGAAGTTCCTCAGGGGAGGGGCTTATGCTCCTAGTGGGACTATGTATAGAAAAAAGGGGAGGGGTGTTCTCAGTTGATAGTTTGCAAGTAGAAAGAACCGTTGGATTGTCTGACGTTGCAGGAAATCTGGCCTAACTTTGGGTTACAGACAGGGTCTGGTTAATAGTTGAGGCCGCTGTTGGCTAATACACTCGTAGGGCTTCCTCACTTTTCATGCCAGGCTAAGACTCTGTAGGTAGAAATTAACCCCTGCTTGAATTAAAATCCGACTTTCTTTACCCCCCCAAAAATGTTCTTTTTTTATGTTCCCATGTTTTGGGAACTACTCTTCACTTTATGCTTTTTAAAAGGTAATGACAATTTTGCCCCCACCTTAAACTTAGCGCCTTAAGGCTGCACCCTAGACAGTCATTTCGATAATCATGCCCTGGCTACACAGCTGGTAAGTGGAGGAGAGGGCCTATTGTAAATTGTTGGGTGTCACGATCTGCCTGCAGCTTGCTGCTTTGTATTGGCAGCTCCTGTCTCCAGGACTATTAGACTTTATTATTGTGTGTTTGCAGCAGTACCTCCTGATCACCAGAGGTGCTGCTACTGTGCCTGCTTCATGTCTTTTATTAGTTACCCTGCTGCACTAATTATTGCTTGCACCTGGGTGTTTTTCCTATTTATACCCGTCACTCCCAGCATACATTGCTGGCTATTGATGTTACACTCTGTGGTCACATCCTGTTATTAATTGTTGTTACTTCCTCCTGCTGTGCTCCTGGGTTCATGCTGCTTGGGATCTCTCCATACATTCTACTTACCTGTACCATCTGTGAACCTGGTATTTACCTCTGCATTTCCCTGCACTTGCTGCCTGGAATCTCTCCATACCTCCTGTTTACCTGCAACTGCCGTGTTCCTGGTAATTACTGCAGAGCTCATTATTACATCTTCTGTTTATACTCTTCAGCAAATAAACAGTTAATGTTTTTCACCTTATTCGTGGCTCCTTAGCTGTATTCCTGCATTGATTCGTGACATTGGGCACTTCTGCGTATGTTGGGCGGTGTATCTGGCAGATAATAGATCAGATTGGAGGCAACTGGAATTGAGGTGAGGTGCAGGGTGGATCACAGCATTGCTGGGCCACTTATCAAATTTTTGTGGTTTTGGGGAGAGCTTGATAATGCCTCTCCACTGCTCTATTTATAGGTTATAAAATTTGTGCTATGAGGGATGTACAAATCCGACGTGGAATGGCGAAACAAAAGATGATGTTGAAGATTGTATTGGTGAAACTTTGCGCCTCTACAAAACGGCCTCTCCCGCCATTACATTTTATTCACACACAATTTTGCCACAACTAGGGTTCTGCATGTCAATGCATACTATACGAAAAAGATAAAATAAAAAATATTAAAAATCAGCACACAAACTTATTTTACATAAACATTTTATCATTGGGCAGCACGGTGGCTCAGTGGTTTGCACTTCTGACTTACAGCACTGGGGTCATGAATTCGATTCCCGACCATGGCCTATTCTGTGTGGAGTTCGTATGTTCTCCCTGTGTTTGCGTGGGTTTCCTCCGGGTGCTCCGGTTTCCTCCCACACTCCAAAAACATACAGGTAGGTTAATTGGCTGCTATCAATTTGACTCTAGTCTCTCTCTCTCTCTGTCTGTGTGACTGTCTGTCTGTGTGTGTGTGTTTTAGGGGATTTAGACTGTAAGCTCCAATGGGGCAGGGACTGATGTGAGTGAGTTCTCTGTACAGCGCTGCAGAATTAGTGGCGCTTTATAAATAGCTGATTTTCTTTCCCTCTTTCTTACTGTACAATCTCCATAAATGAAAAATATATTTTGTCGTCTGAAAACCATAAGAAATCATGACCCTCCCACCCCAAATATAATATCTAATTGGGAGTAGTAGAAAATAAAAGCCTTATTTCTAAACCGATGCAAATGAGAAAATAATGGGACATGTCCCCCGCCCCAGTGCTGGCTCCAAGAGGGGTTATACTGCGTCTCCGCCATCGATGCGGTGGTGCTGGGCATCACAATCCTTATCTCTCATAACGGGAGATGCAGAAGAGGGTAACACTATCAGCAGGATTCCCCTGTGTGCAGGAGTCAGCAATGTTGGAGAACGTCCACGAATACAGCTGCTGTCTTAGTAAGTGTCATTATATCTGTGTCTCTGCGTTTGTACTCCGGGGAGAACATGGGGAGAACAGGCTCTTAATGGAACAATGTCACAGTTTCCTGCTTTAAGTGAAACTCATTTTTAATGAAATTTGTAAGAAGAGAAGAGCCTCAAACATTAATACTTTATCCCGACTGCTCTGGTGTAAATCCGGGTCCGTGTGATCGTTCAAACTGGAATCTAGCAGTATAAATGTCACACACCAATACGATGACCATGTCGACGTTTTACGCAAGGAACAAATTGACAACGTTCATAAATACAAATATAAAAGTTTTCTGCATGTGAGAGAACTTGTTACATTAGGCAGATATTGTTTCCATGAAAAAATTGTTTTTGGAACAGAATAATTATGAGCTGCTCGGTCATGCAACGGTCAGTGTGTAGTCTTATTAAATTGCCCCATTTGTGTGTCATTTTCCAAATTTTTGGGAGTCTATGACCCCAGAGTGGTCACTATAAATATGTATTGCTGCAAAATGCAATTAAGTATTACTGTAATTTACTGTGTCAGCCCCTGTGAAGTATCTTTACTGTTCATCAGCAGCCTAATGTTGCCGGTGAATGAAGAAACTACGCATAGTGCTTTCACCTGTGAGATCCGATGAAGCCGGAACCATTGAAAAGAACAGTAATGCCATCCTGAAATACTGCTGCTTTACTGTGAAACATTTTACTTTGTCTATGTGGACAGTGATAAGTGCCGGTAACTAGATTAATGCCAGAGATATCTGTAATTTCTCCATCATCATCATCATTATCACCATTTATTTATATAGCACCACTAATTCCGCAGCGCTGTACAGAGAACTCATTCACATCGGTCCCTGCCCCATTGGAGCTTACAGTCTAAATTCCCTAACACACACGCACACACAGACACACACACATAGACTAGGGTCAATTTGATAACAGCTAATTAACCTACTAGTATGTTTTTGGAGTGCGGGAGAAAACCGGAGCACCCGGAGGAAACCCACGCAAACACGGGGAGAACATATAAACTCCACACAGATAAGGCCATGGTCGGGAATTGAATTCATGACCCCAGCGCTGTGAGGCACAAGTGCTAACCACTGAGCCACCGTGCTGCCCAGCATTAACCCTTTATTAAATAATAATAGGCAGTGAAAGAAACTTTTGTCTTCTATTACACTGCCCTTTTGGCTCTTCACTGCTTGTTAAATGGACCCCTTGGTTTTAGTTTGAAATTTGCAAGTTTGCAAAAGTAGGTCACCACAAAATACCGCCTACTCAGGGGCAGGCTGGCTGGGGGGTAGTCCCATAGTGGGCTCTCTTGAGCTGGGTCACTGGCTGGGCCACCTGCATTTTTTGATTTGTTTAAAATAGGCTGCTAAGTCGAGTCTTGCCCCTCGGGCTAAACTTTACCAGCTCTACCCTGTGCCTGCTACCACAATTATATCTCCATTTATTTAGTTTGAACGCTCCATTTTTCTTCTAAAACATTGGGTTTGACCCTGATTTATGTTATGTATTCTGAGCGTCCCAGCTGCGCAGTTTTAGCTTTGTTCGGTCTATCTGCAGATATTAATGTTTTGTTTTTTTTAGTTGTCTACAAAACATTCTTAGACTGTGCAGACGGCTTTGTATCGGCAGCAGCTGAGATCTCCGTTACTGCTATATTACAACATCCACAGCCGGTCTCCAGCTCTGTGGACTCCCGATAGATTGGAAATTCTGCCAGATATTCACAGTCTGCCCCTTGGAGCTCGTTAGGATATCTCATCCTACAAGACACGATCACACTTTTACATCACTGTGTAGAATCTGAAGCATTAATGCAGATATCCTGTATTCTCTGTGCATCCACCTGATCTACATACGTCAATCCAGCTCCGTCCATCAAATAGAGGAAATATCTTCTTGCTGCCGTAACGCTGCGCTAATCCACAAAGATAACTGCAAGAGATCACGCAGCAGGAATTAATGATTTTTGTCTGAGCATCAGCAAAATTCCTCAGATCTGACGTTTGTTAAAATTAAAGGTAATTTAATAACTGCTGAACATGCAGACATCAGTTTGTCTATTTCATATATACATCTTGTGGTTAGCCAATAAAGGTATCACTCCTATAATACTTTTGCCTTTTTTGACACAAAAGTATTTAACATCACATATATACATAGGCATATGCCTACTTCCTCCTCGTGTATACATAGGTGTGTTCTTACTTCCTCCTCGTGTATACATAGGTGTTCTTACTTCCTCCTCGTGTATACATAGGTGTGTGCTTATTTCCTCCTCGTGTATACATAGGTGTGTGCGTACTTCCTCCTCGTGTATACATAGGTGTTCTTACTTCCTCGTGTATACATAGGTGTTCTTACTTCCTCCTCATGTATACATAGGTGTATGCTTACTTCCTCCTCGTGTATACATAGGTGTTCTTACTTCCTCGTGTATACATAGGTGTGTGCTTACTTCCTCCTTGTGTATACATAGGTGTGTTCTTACTTCCTCCTCGTGTATACATAGGTGTTCTTACTTCCTCCTCGTGTATACATAGGTGTTCTTACTTCCTCCTCGTGTATACATAGGTGTTCTTACTTCCTCCTCGTGTATACATAGGTGTTCTTACTTCCTCCTCGTGTATACATAGGTGTTCTTACTTCCTCCTCGTGTATACATAGGTGTGTTCTTACTTCCTCCTCGTGTATACATAGGTGTGTTCTTACTTCCTCCTCGTGTATACATAGGTGTGTTCTTACTTCCTCCTCGTGTATACATAGGTGTTCTTACTTCCTCGTGTATACATAGGTGTGTTCTTACTTCCTCCTCGTGTATACATAGGTGTGTTCTTACTTCCTCCTCGTGTATACATAGGTGTGTTCTTACTTCCTCCTCGTGTATACATAGGTGTGTGCTTACTTCCTCCTCGTGTATACATAGGTGTGTGCTTACTTCCTCCTCGTGTATACATAGGTGTGTGCTTACTTCCTCCTCGTGCATACATAGGTGTTCTTACTTCCTCCTCGTGTATACATAGGTGTTCTTACTTCCTCCTCGTGTATACATAGGTGTGTTCTTACTTCCTCCTCGTGTATACATAGGTGTGTTCTTCCTCCTCGTGTATACATAGGTGTGTTCTTACTTCCTCCTCGTGTATACATAGGTGTTCTTACTTCCTCCTCGTGTATACATAGGTGTGTTCTTACTTCCTCCTCGTGTATACATAGGTGTGTGCTTACTTCCTCCTCGTGTATACATAGGTGTTCTTACTTCCTCCTCGTGTATGCATAGGTGTGTGCTTACTTCTTCCTCGTGTATACATAGGTGTTCTTACTTCCTCCTCGTGTATACATAGGTGTGTGCTTACTTCCTTGTGTATACATAGGTGTGTTCTTCCTCCTCGTGTATACATAGGTGTTCTTACTTCCTCCTCGTGTATACATAGGTGTTCTTACTTCCTCCTCGTGTGTATATATAGGTGTGTGCTTACTTCCTCGTGTATACATAGGTGTGTTCTTCCTCCTCGTGTATACATAGGTGTGTTCTTACTTCCTCCTCGTGTATACATAGGTGTGTTCTTACTTCCTCCTCGTGTATACATAGGTGTGTTCCAACTTCCTCCTCGTGTATACATAGGTGTGTGCTTACTTCTCCCTCGTGTATACATAGGTGTGTGCTTACTTCTCCCTCGTGTATACATAGGTGTGTGCTTACTTCCTCCTCGTGTATATATTGGTGTGTGCTTATCGATTTAAGAGGACCCATGTGCTTTGCTCAAATATTTTCTAGTTTATGGGGATGGAAATGTACATGGTAAAAATGTTACTTCAAAACCCTGTTTTTTTTTTTATCACTGTTCGATTATCCGTCTGTAAAAGGACCAGTATCCTTTTACTGTATCTTCTTCTATTTCTGGATACGGTTGTTACATTACCATAGACATTTTCTCTTTCCCTCTTATGACACGCCTACTTCAGTCCTTTAAACCTAATTTACTATATCACACAGACAAGCGGGGGGTCACAAAAAGAATGGGACAGTGTGAAAGGGGGTAGAGGGGTTAGGGGACAGCTGGTAGGCTTTGATGAAGACTTGGGTTTGAGAGTCCATTGTAAGTCTTGGAGAGAGGTGGAGAGCCTGATTTGGAGGGGAAGTGAGTTCCAATGGAGGGAAGCAGCACGGGAGAAGTTTTTGAGGTTGGAGTGAGAGGAGAAGAGACGACAGTCATTGGCAGAATGGAGAGGGCGAGTGAGAGTGTGGAAGGGGAGATGAGGCTTGAGATGAGAGGTGGGGGCTTTGTAGGCGAGAGTGAGGAGTTTGAACTGGATTCTGTAGCGGAATGGAAGCCCGTCCAAGTTGCCGTTGGTTGTGGTGGTGGTTATCACCTCTTACTCCAGACTCCGTAAAATACAAAACTTTGAAAGTTTCACATAATTATCCTCTTGACTAATACATAATATAGAACAAACCTTTCTACTGCTTTTATCCATGAGCCACCGATTAACCTTAGTGTTTTATTTCTCCAGCCTCGATCCTGTGAAAGTATTGTCTCTGCTAGTAATTATAGGTGCTGAGAACTTTTTCCGGAGGACGTGTGCCCTGAAAGACCTCTATTGTTCATTGTTGTATCTGTTGTTATGCTGCTCGAACAAATTCATCCATCTTGCAATCACCTAAGTGCGTTGTTACAAGAACATTGCCGTATGCCGCTGTAGTGATTAACTAGAGTAACGTTGTGCCTTTTATAAACGTACTTTTCTCCTGAGCTGCCTCGTTTTATAACGACATGATATACCGTCCTGTTCAAATTCACTTCTATTGATATATGGTTTAATACAATTTAATTGCTGGTTAATTATTGCTAGATTCATATTGCTATCAGACTCTCCATGTGCATGTTACGATATCATTATCCTATGAAATATTGAATTTCATATCACCTAAAATGAGAAGCAGAATTCTCTTCTATTGTGTCTGGGTTGCAGCCTAGTAAATTATAAAGTGCTTTGAGTTTCCACTTTCGCTTATCTGCAGAGCTGGGTGCAAATGGGAAAATAGCAGTAAAAAAAGGGAGCAAAAATACATTTATATAAATAGTAGCTATTTGCAGAGACTAGACAAAATAATATTTTTAAACGTCTGTGCTCGTGTTGCTCCTGAGCTAAAGTAAAGTCAACAGATGAGAGAAAAACTCTCGGAGACTGTATTATGCAAGTCTGATTGGCAAAGAATCGAAATGCTCTGTGGGGAAAAATGGGAATTAGCAATGAACCCGGTGGGAGACGGAAATGCATGAACTGTGTAGTTTTCATTACTGGATAATAATACGCTAGACTCCAACAATCCAAACACTGCAGCCATATTGCTCATGTAACGGAGCCAAAAAGGGCTCTTGGAACGAATTCAGCGCTGCTTTGGGACTCTGTGCGCAGGTAGGGAAATGTTATGGGAGCCGCAGACAATTTGTTTGCTGTTTCATTGTACTAAGCACACCAGAGGCAGTGGAAAGAGTCATTCATCTCACACAAAGGACAGGGACAGCAGTGCAAAAAATAGGTGCGTGATGTTACAGAAGATGAAGTGACGGCTTTGGGACGGCTGCATTGTCTGCATTCATACACGACCTCCGTTATCGCTCATGCGACGGATAATTCTCTATGCAAGCATGGTGTTGGGAACGCTGGTAGAATGAGGCGTTTGGATGGTGTCCAACACAATTGGAGCAGCCAGGTAGCATCCACCGACTATGTAACAGTCGCTACATCCAATCACAGTGAACGAGGAGGCAGGGCCACCAATCGCCCCCCCCCCCCCAAAAAAAATAAATTAAAGTCTAGGTCCGCCCCTTTATTGCAAACAGTTTTTGAGGTGGAAATGTTGAGAGCTAAAAATTGCCCAAAACAACAGATCAGTTTAGTGTTGTTGCTCTTTGACTCTGCAACAGACTTTAGGGCGGGTAATTAGCAGATACAAGTTTAGCAGTGTGTAAACAGCAGATACTAGATTAGTAGTTGGTAAGCAATAGAAGGTACTATGTTAGCAGGTGTAAGCAGGTGTGGACACTAGTTTAGCAATGGGTAAGCAGCAGATAGTAGGTTAGCAGTATGTAATACTAGGGAATTAGTAGATAAGCAGCAGATACTAATTAAGTGGTGGATAAGCAGGAGGGGATACTAGGTTAGTTTTAGTTAGCAGGGTAAGCAGCAGTTACTAGTTAAGCAGTGGATAAGCAGGAGTGGATACTAGGTTAGTTCTAGTTAGAAGGGTAAGCAGCAGTTACTAGTTAAGCAGTGGATAAGCAGGAGTGGATACTAGGTTAGTTCTAGTTAGCAGGGTAAGCAGCAGTTACTAGTTAAGCAGTGGATAAGCAGGAGTGGATACTAGGTTAGTTCTAGTTAGTAGGGTAAGCAGCAGTTACTAGTTAAGCAGTGGATAAGCAGGAGTGGATACTAGGTTAGTTCTAGTTAGAAGGGTAAGCAGCAGTTACTAGTTAAGCAGTGGATAAGCAGGAGGGGATACTAGGTTAGTTCTAGTTAGTAAGGTAAGCAGCAGTTACTAGTTAAGCAGTGGATAAGCAGGAGTTACTAGTTAAGGAGTGGAGAGTGGATACTAGGTTAGTTCTAGTTAGTAAGGTAAGCAGCAGATACTAGTTAAGCAGTGGATAAGCAGGAGCGGATACTAGGTTAGTTCTAGTTAGTAGGGTAAGCAGCAGTTACTAGTTAAGCAGTGGATAAGCAGGAGTGGATACTAGGTTAGTTCTAGTTAGTAAGGTAAGCAGCAGTTACTAGTTAAGCAGTGGATAAGCAGGAGTGGATACTAGGTTAGTTCTAGTTAGCAGGGTAAGCAGCAGTTACTAGTTAAGCAGTGGATAAGCAGGAGTGGATACTAGGTTAGTTCTAGTTAGCAGGGTAAGCAGCAGTTACTAGTTAAGAAGTGGATAAGCAGGAGTGGATACTAGGTTAGTTCTAGTTAGTAAGGTAAGCAGCAGATAGTAGTTAAGAAGTGGATGTCACGAATCAGGTCTTAGTCCTGTTTACACCACTCGGCGGTACCATATCACCGTACATCTCCCTCCTGGTCGAATGCAGCATTCCATCCTGGAACAAGCATGACTTCTGTCTGCAGTATTAAAGGCTGCCGTCTTGGGTGAGACATTTGCTAAACATCCTGCTGAGTCTGAACACCTGATCTCATCCACCAATAGGCTTCCTCTGCGGACTATAAGAGTCTCCTCCTACACTCAGCAAATTGCCAGTGCAACATTTTCCTAGTTCCTGGTTCCAGACTCCCACAGTTGCTGTTGGTTGCTGCTTCATCCTGCCTGCTGTTTACAGATCTCAACCATCATCCTTTGTGTGAATTCAGCTTCACCCTGTTTGCTGTTCTATGGATTTCAACCATTAAGTCTCTGAGTGAGTTCAGCTTCATCGTGTATGCTGTTATATGAACTGCAAACCATTAACCCTTCGTGTGAATTCAGCTTAATTCTGCCTGCTGAAATAAAGACTTTGGCTATTTATTCCTCGTGTGGATTCACCTTCATTCTATCAGTTTGTGTACAGATTCCAGCTGTTATCTTCTGTATGGATCCTCCTATCATCAATCTATTCCTGTCTCTCCTACTGGTTATCTGGGGTAAATACAGAAGTGTAAGTTGCTCATTCAATTTATAGGCTCATAGCAGGTACTTGGTTATCTGGGGTAGTAGGTTGTTGTTCTGAGTCATCCACCTTCTGGAGCCATTTCTGTGTCTCGGGGTACCGATTTCCAGTTCCAGGCCTAAACCAGGTTCTGAGTTCTGAGTTGTCCAGTGCCAGTTCCAGGCTTATTCGGTTCAGGAGGTTGCCACCCCTGTATATCCTCTGCCTGAGTTCTAAGTCTTCCCAGTTCCAGTTGTGATACTATATTTGCCTGAGTCTCTGAGTTCTTGGAGGTACTGAGTCCCTGGTCGTGGGTTCAGATCCCCCCTGTTCCTTCACCCAGGTTCCAGTCCATCAGCTCCAGATTCCAGGCGTTTATTTCAGTACGGAGTCCAGTCCAGCATTCTTCCTCCTAACTTCCAGTATACGGGATTAGAGCAAGCTCTATGAGCAAGGCATTCATCCGGCCTCCCAGTTTCCACTATACAACTGCCACATCTTGCCCCAGGGGTCCCGAGACGGATCCCAGGAACCCTGTTGCCATGACAGTGGATAAGCAGGAGTGGATACAAGGCTAGTTCTAGTTAGTAAGTTAAGCAGCAGATACTAGTTAAGTGATGGATAAGCAGGAGAGGATACTAGGTTAGTTCTAGGCAGTAGGCTTGCTGTACAAGCAGTATGCTATTGGAAGCTGTTTTGCAGGAGTACAGAAAAGCCATAGCAGGCAATGGGTTAATGAGCCACTTTTTCGGCTAAATGGGTATCTGATGATTTCGAGCACTAAGCCAACGGCTGCCATTGTCTCCTCTACCTGCTAAATAATGTCAGAGGCTTATAGGACTAAGGAAGCTCCAGGTGCAGATTACACCTGCCAGACAGTGTTTACTGCAATGTTTAATATTTAAGAGTAACACAAATTAGTTCCTCTTTGTTAAATTCACCTGGAGAAGAACACCTGCGACTAAAGAGCCATAGAAAAAGAAAACATTTTTTTTATATTGTTTTTTCCTTTTCGAATTTAATGGGAGTTAAATATCTCATTAAAAATTAAAAGGGGGGAAATAAAAAATACAACACATCAGAATTCTAGTGTTCAGAGAATCTGTCGGGTGCAGCATGTGTTTGTATCCGACCACCGCTGTGGGAAAAACATTTATCAAGGTGCTTCCTGATTGTGGAAAATAGTAAAATGGAATAAATGTGTATGTGATAATAGATACATAAAAAAATATATAATCTATTGCTGAAAGATTTAAACCTGTGATATATTTATATGTATAATTAAATATGTAATAATAGACAGTGTTGATATAATGTGATGGGTGATCACCACCAGGGTGAGATGTTCAATAGTAAAAATAGATTCCCCATGAAGAGTCTCATAAAGTACGGTGGCTCTTGTGGTACAGTCCGATTCAGCAAGTTCAACGCATTTCAGAACATTATATTGCGCAGAGCCGAGCCGTAAATAGCCTGACTGTCCAGTTGATTGGCAAAATTACAGAAACAAATCATTAAAACACAAATGAAAAGTGATACAAAACACATGGATTACACCAGACATACAATGATGTCAAATATAATAAAAAAGATCTGCATATTACAAAGCAATACATTTATGAAACTGGAAGGAAACAAACCTTTTAATCAATCTAATATAATAAAATAATGTTGATAACCAAACAAAAATACCAATTAAAACCAGAAGTAACAAGAAATCTTCAATGACAGAAGAAAAAAGGAAGATCCAGGGACTATAGGAAGAAATTTTGTAAACTGACAGAATTATGTTGAAATCAAATCGGGCCCTCTTGGACATAACCTTCTGAACAAGAGTAAGTATCCATTTTCTGAATTACATATTTAATGCCAATAATAGAAAGGGAGTTTGGATCCTTTGAGTATTTATTATAAAAGTATCTTGATACACTGTGCTGGAAATATCCTACGGTGTTCCAATAACTTAGATGTACGGCTTCTGGTGGGGCGCAACGCGTTACTGAAGGCCACAACCGCCGTTCAGAATATAGATGACAAAATTACAGGTTATGTGTTTCTGAACAGGATGTGATGAATTGTTGATGTTAGAGCTGAATATTGTCAGCTTATTACCAGTGTATTTGCATGTATGTCATATATTGTCTGCTGTTAAAGCACTCTTTGGTTTCGGCATTCAGCCATGAAATTGTTATAGGAATGTCCCGAAGGAACCTTAATCTTTATGTAAAACATGAACTTTCTTAAAAATATTTACCATAGTTGCTGAAAATGTTGTCAGACATTAAGATGTCCCAGTTTCTTGAGAACATTGGGTATATAGCTAGATGGATATAAGTTGTGATGAAGTCTCTATTGTTCCTTTCTTCCTCTTATTTAATTGTTTCCAATTTCTTGCCCTCTCAATGACACGCACTCCATTCTTACCCATGACGCAAAGTTGGACTGGTTGTTAACTTTCTGCAGTAAGTGGGTGCACTTACCTATTCCTCCTGGGGTATTGACTGCTAATTAGATCTTAACCGTTGAACGTCTTGTCTTGCATTTCAGAATTAAATATCAAACCAAGTAGGTGCTCTTCAGGTGTGTGACATAGCCTGTGATAGAGGAAACCGCTCCATCCTAAATGAAGATAAGATTGTCTATGTCATAAAGATATAGCATCAAGTTTGTGGCTAAGGATCATTTGATCCATATGCAACGGATTTCCCGATAACCCGTGAGGAGGTTGGCGAAACTTGGTGCAAACTTGATGCCCATTGCCATTCCACAGCCCTGCTAACAAAATTGTAAATCAAAAATTCAAAACAAGTTGTAAAATCTATTTGATGGCATCCAATAAAATCCTGCAGTCTGTTTTGTTTACATACGGCAAGTAACATTGAGGAAGACAGGACTTATACCCAGATTCAAATGGAGATGTATCTTGAGATACGTTTGGATTTGAATACGGTTGGAAATAAGCTTAAGTTTCTTCTTTAAAAACACAACTTGTCTCTGTGTGTGTGTGTGTGTGTGTGTGTGTGTGTGTGTGTGTGTGTGTGTGTGTGTGTGTGTGTGTGTGGAGGGGAGGGGGGGGGGGTTAATACAAACTCATTTTTGGAAATCTCTTCCCCCAGTCTGATTTGTTGCAGAATATTCTCAAACTTCCCCCATGAAACCTTTTTTTTTTCTCATTGTTATCGTTACTTTGTATCTGCTCTTTGCCGACTCTCATACAACTTTATTAACAGCTCAGGGAAGGTGACACTAAAGGCAATCAGATTTCTACTACAGATTTCAGTGCCTGGAACTGTAAATCTCTGTTTCCCAGTTTCTAGTTTCTTTGACTTGTATCCAGCGGTCGCAATCACAGAACACCAGAAACACGTTTATCCGTGTTGACTGGAACCAATAATTGTTTCCAGATGGCTCCACTTGTCTGCAGAAACCAAATTTAGATGTATAACTGCTTCCAACAAGTACCCAGGAAATGTTATAATAGTCCAATGTGTGCTCGGACAAATAGATGGAAGCAACAAATGTCAAATACAAATGAAGTTTTTCCGCTGCAGATTATTTGTGGCTTCTATAATTTCCCAAACAACTCGGGAAAACTATTATTTTATTATCATTTATTTGTTAGGCGCCTCAAGGTATCCGCAGCGCCACACACAGTACTAACAGTAAACAATACATGGTGAAACCATACAGAACAATGAACAAAAAGTACCAATACTTCAGAAACTCCGGCCAGTCATATGCAGTAAAGACGGAGCAGAAGAACAGGTATGGAGACAGGAGGGGAGGGGGCCCTGCTCATACGAGCTTACATCCTAAGGGAGGGTAAACAGACCAGGCACAAGAGGCGCCAGTTGAGGCAAGAGGAGAGAAGGGAGGACGAACAAAGGGAGGAGATGGGGGTTAAGTAGATGGTTGAGGAAGAGGTGAGTTTTGAGTGCACGTTTGAAGGAGCACAGAGTATGAGAGAGACGGATGGAACGAAGGAGGTCGTTCCAGAGAAGGGGGCTGCACGGGAAAAGTCTTGGATTCTGGAGTGGGAAGAGGTGATAAGGGTGGAGGAGAGGCGGCGGTCGTTGGCCAAGCGCAGGGAGCGGGCAGGAGTGGGACCGTGTGTTGTGTCATATTGATCCTGTGGGAAGGTGACTGAGTGACAGAGATCACCTGGTGGCTGAACTAGTCCGGGAGGATAAATGAACGTATCTGTGATTTTGGTTTATGACCAGTGTTGGTAGGATTCACTGGAAGTTTTGGATAGATGCTCAGTTAGAGCTTAGACAAGCAGGATTTGTTTCATTGTTTGACTTATCACAGCCCAGAAAGCACTGTGAACTTCGTTTGGTGCAAATACAAGCCAGCCAGACTGGTTTTAAAACTTTACCTGGGAACTACCTGACTGTTAATTCAGCTAAGACTCCACTAAATATCTATTTATTACAGTGGTGGAAGTGGGGACATACGGGGGTATACCATACAGCCACTTCTCCTACTGCTATCATTGTAACACTATACTGTATATATTCTTAGATTATTGTATTACATGTTTGTTAAGTAAAATAAAGTGACCTGAAAGGAAAAGCTGTAATTAAAAGTCATGCAATACTTGGTGAGGTTGAAAAAAAACTCTGGTTTTGGAGGATGGATAAAGCGTAAATAACTACTGCATTTATCCCAATGGCGCTATGTCTACGGCGGTCTGCACAGATCTTTTCATTTTGCTACTGATGCACAATACGTGGTGGTGACATTACTCATTATACACTATTGAAAATCGAAGACAAGAGCACATAACAACTTTGGCAAAAACTATATAATATATAGAGAATATAAGTTAAAAACAATTGCACAGTTTAATGTATTTCACCATGTAAGTGATTAAGTTTCTTTTAGAAAATTACGTTATTATTTTGTATTCAGATAACAAAATAAAATACAATACGTTACAATACTTTTTTTCTTCAATTGTGGCAATGTATATTGTTACATTGTGTCTATCTGTATGGTGTTACACTTATACCATTCAGTTATGTATAGTAGAATGTACAATTTCCAGGATGGCTTAGCGATAAACACCAGTGATACAGCAGACCACATGCTGTCGCGTTTCACATTTCGTGGTTTAAGATTACAGTTGAACATTGTGGACATTCAACTGACCTTGTTGTTGTGTTTGACTCGTGGTGAATTCAAGCAGCATCCAAACCTCTGTGCGGCTTCACAAACACTCCCAACCGCAAGCTCAAATGCTAGTGGGTATGGGATCATTGGAACCAATGTGTTCTGTTCCATGTCCAGCGTTAAATAAATGATAAAAGTGCACACTTTGGCTATGACTGGTGCAAAATTTTGTTTTGTCTGACGGAAGGAACTGGGTTGAATCGGATATTTCTTGATGGATAAAGGCTCCTCTCCCTGTTCCCAAATACAGGGAGAGGGGGGATCCAATAAACAGATTACGGAATTACGGACGTGTGCTATGTATACGCATACTGGTCTAATAGGCGCCTTTATGCAAAAAAAAAAATTACACTTTGCATTTTTGCAGATTTAAACACGTGTCTCTGTCTCATTTTGCCAAAATAAAGATCTTTTTAACCTCATGTAGGATTATTTACACAGTGGAATATTAATATCTACAACTCCATTAAAAAAACAAAAACTAATAACGTAGCTCAATGAACCGTCAGGCAAATCTTTTGTCACTAACGGGACAAATCATTATAATCAATTGTTTGTCTCCTAAACACTATTATGTTATTTCATTTTAACACTCTATTCTGAAAATGTGGAAAGTTACTGTTTGTTTGTTTTTCTCTTGGCTAGTTTCACTTTATAATATATTCAATTTTGGAACCAGCAGTCATTGATGTTTTGGATGCTAATCCCACAATCTGCTCACAGGCTGTTTATAAATATTTATAGGCAGCTTTGTATGTTACTGTTTAATATAAAACATTTCTTTTTTTTTCCCTACGTGTAATTTATTTTTCCATTAAGGGGTTACAGAATAATCTTCTCCCCGGGCCCCTAGCGTGTAAGCCTGTCCGGAGAGTTTTATGTCTTCTCTCTGCAAGTATTAGTCATTTTTATGCGCTGTCGGTCTTCTAGTTTTTGTACAGTGGCTGGAAATGAATTTTCTGATGCTCTTTACATAGAAAAACAATGCACCTATAGCCTCATTGATAGCTGAATGTAAGAAGTGTATTTTGTACACATGTAAACATGTGTCTGCGCGCTCGAGCATTCACGTCTATGTCGAACGCAAAGATCCATCTGGGGCAAAGATACGCTAGTCATCATTATCGTCTTTTCCTGGGCCAAGCTGTTTAATGACTCTCAGCGTGTTAATCTATAAGCCCCAGCATGCTTTGCTAGTAGATAGGCAGCTGATAGCTGCTGGGACTTGTAGTTTCACAACACCTGGGGAGCCACAGGTTGGTCAGGCCTGTTCTAAGGGGAAGGGGGCCACACAAAATAAACTGCATGATCCCCCACCCCCTATAGTCTTATAATATATCTTTAATACAGCAGGGACTGATGTGAATTATTCATATTCCTTATACCATGCTGTGTAAGAGGATTGGTGCTATATAAAAAAATATTTGATAATATTGGGCAGTATTTTTTTTTATTTGGTGTAACATTTTTTGTTTTTAAAGCCAACGTTTAGAGGGATCTCGTCGCCCTGTAAAGCTGGTTTTTAGTAATGACCTTTTATTGTCCAAAAATATCATAAAACAAAATTATACAGAACTGAAACTGTTTTAATGGCCTCCAGTGGACTAATATACTGTAGTTGTGTTATACACCTTCCCCCTTTGTAGCACTTGTAAGTAGAAGGACTGTATGTTTCCAAAGGGATTATAATACAGAAACCAGTGGTTAGCACTTCTGCCTCACAGCACTGGGGTCATGAGTTCAATTCCCAACTATGGCCTTATCTGTGAGGAGTTTGTATGTTCTCCCTGTGTTTGTGTGGGTTTCCTCCAGGTGCTCCAGTTTCCTCCCACACTCCAAAAAACATACTGGCAGGTTAATTGGCTGCTAACAAATTGACCCTTGTCTATGTGTGTGTGTGTCTCTGTGTGTATGTTGGGGAATTTAGACTGTAAGCCCCAATGGGGCAGGGACTGATGTGAATGAGTTCTCTGTACAGCGCTGGGGAATCAGTGGCGCTATATAAATAAATGGTGATGATTTTGATTGTTAAATATATGATCGATATTTGCAGCCTTTAACTATAGCTGGATGATGGGTTCATTGGATCATTCTGCTCTGCGGTATATATGGGTTATAATAAGGGAGAATTTGGGGCAGAACAAAAATGAAAGAAGAATTCCAGGCAGATAAAAATAATAAGGGACTTCCTGACCATTAAGGCCAAATTTCACTGGCGAAACGTGCAAAGTTCTGATACGGAAATGCTAATATTAAGCACAGTTAATAAATTTCGCTCATCTCCATTCATTTTGGTTTCCTCTCTTCTCCTCTTGTCTTATCATCTCCTCTCCACTGAACTCTTCTCTAGTCTAGTCTATTATAAACTCTTATTTTCATAATTATAAACTCATCCTAAATTTCAGGCAGATCAGTTAATTTACACCAAAGACAGATGAGGTCATTCTTAAAGTTTCACCAAGAACAGATTAATCTGTAAAACAGTAACAGTGTATTAATAGTCTAATAAGTGACAATGGAAATATATGCAATTAAATATCAATGAATAGTTATAAGAAGTGCAGTATCTAATGTACCGAGAAGCCGTTGACATGAATGTTAAACTTTTCTCGTGGTTAATTGAATAAAATATATGTAGTCCCCTTTTATAGAGTCCTCAAGAGAAAAAAAGCATGATAGCGTAGAGGAATAGCATCCCTGCACTTTCACATAGAACGGTTTTCTTGTATCCGCTTAGTGGCAAGTATTTCACTGCGGAATTAGTGGAGCTATATAAATAGATAATGATGATGATGATTGCTTCACATTTTACCCTGCCAGACAGCAGCTGCTTTTAGAACAAGTCACTATTTCCTCCAGTGAGTTCGGACCCCTTTGCACTTTAACATACCCCTCATGTCCGTACTTCGGACTATATCCCTGAAGTCTATCAAAATATCTCAAAACATTTTATTACACTCACATGTCTTGATCAAAATATGAACTAATACCTCATGTTTTCATTTTGCTAGACACACACAGATATGCAGTGTAAAGGATAAGCGCTGACAACTGTCTTTTTGTTCTGTATACATATATGGGCATTTATATTGCCACGCAGCTGGTACCACATACAATATGGGATATACCGAGCGCGGGCTTATTGCCAAGCAGCTGGAACCATATATAATGTGGGATATACAGAGCACGGGCTTGTTTTTCCTCTGGTTTTGATTCAAAATATTGCCTTTTTGTCATAGCAGCTGTCCATCAAGCCTATTTAAGGCACATTTGGGTGTGGCTCACAAGCCAGCCTCTGCTAGGTGTAAACCCCTATACTGGGAGGTGAGTGCATCTGATTTTAACTGCATTTTAATGGTGTTTAAAGCATATAGGTCAGTGTAGGACCTGCATATAATGAGGTGCCCTTGACGCTGGGATGCAGGCTTAAATGTTTTGATCAAAATATGAACTAATACCTCATGTTTTCATTTTGCTAGACACACACAGATATGCAGCGTAAAGGATAAGCGCTGTCAAATGTCTTTTTGTTTTGTATTACACTCACAAGTTGCACTGATCCAGTATTATGACACCCACTCACTGCACCGTTACATCAGACACACACATTACAAACCCCTGATATATTTCCAACCTGAGCACTGTTTTTCATCCACAGTCTGCCATATCAAACTTTTTAAATTTTTCTGCCTGGACACAACAGAGAAAGCATATTTTAATTTTGGATATTTTCCATGTCTACGCTGTCATGATGCACAATATCGCCCACAATCCAGCGTTGAAGCTGTTTCTGCCATAAGGGTACAAGTAGGTGTTTTATATGGATGACAGGAAAATGTAGATCTAAGTAAACAGATTCTGAAAACATATTACTTTCGGATGAAGTAGCATTTAGCGATGACTGGGAAGGATCACTGTGTACACATAGCAAACATCTATTCTGCGTTACCAGTAAACGCCTCATTACCAGTAATCTTAAGGCGATACCGGGTTTGCTGAAGGATTTTCCAGCAATTTTTCATTATCCTCCATTCAAACTTCCTTTTCTGTTTTACATATAAATTGCTCTTGATTTATAAATCTCAAATGATAGGAACCTGGGAGGAAAATTATACAACACATAAATGGAAAGGGCTGTTATAAAGATAGATCTAAAACAAACAGAAATACCTAGGGGGAAGTTTAATTTTTCCAGTATTAGTACCATGGTGAGCGCTTGAGATAAGCGAAATTTTCAAATTAATTTTGCATTTGGTCACGAAATTTGGACTTTAGTGTACTCAGTACTACCCTAAATGCACCTCACCACACTTTTCTGCTGTTTTAAAAAGGAAATATAAGAGATACACCTCAAAACAGGTTTAATTATCTCTAAAACTAGGGAAGATGTAGTATTCAGTTCTCCTTAGGGAAATGTCAATAGAGTAATGTGAATGGACTGTCACAATTTAATATGATATAGCAATCGGCTGAAACGTCAATCATCCAATCAGAATCGGCTAGCGAATGGTACTGATAATCATCAAATTTGTGTATATGTTAAGCTGAGTAAACGATTGTAGGTTCAACTCGGCATCAGCTTCTCTGTCTTATTGTTTCCTTCCCCTGTCAGTTCTCTTAACCTGTCCTGTTACATTTCTTCTCTAGGTTCTCCCTTTTTCTTTTTTGGTTGCTAGGTAGCAGTATTCACCCTGGCAACGCATTCCCATTGGCTGGATGTGGCTTAAGGCCGCTCTGTACTGAATTGCTCATCCTGCTTTATGATATCACTGTTGCAGTTTCTATCCCACCAATGTCGTACAAAGTGACATATAACACAGACAAACATTGTTACGGTTTACACCGTGACAATTTACAGTTTGATCCACAAACCGCCAAAAATAGGCCCTGACTGAATATCTGGGAGCAGTTCCAGAAACTGGGGTGTGGGCATCCACCTATGAATGTATTAGGCACATTGCCGCAGCTAGAGCGTTTTTGCAATTCTGCAATTTACAATATGTTACTAAACTCAACCTCAGAACTTCACATTAGAATGGGAGAATGACCTTGGCCCCCGTCCGGTGGAGGACCATTGGGAGAAGATCAGGGAATTTCCTGTGTGTCTCAATATCGACACGGAGCAAAGAACTGTAATATAAAGTTTATAATCAGCGGTAATATAACTCCCAACAAGCTGAATTAGATGTTTCTGGCTTCTGATCCCTCTTGTTGGTGGAACTGTTCTACAGGAAAACGTTCTACCGTTTATGGAAGACCATCCCCAAGATCTCTCCATTCTGGGGCAACATCCACAGATTTCTCAATTCAGTGATAGTGGCTTCAATCCCTAAAGACGCGTCGGTCTTCATTCTTTAAAATTGTCTTCAAACAAACTAGGAGCAGCCAGATCAACTATTGGAATCCACTGCAACTCTCAGTCTCTTTTCAGCGGTTAAAAACCGCATCTGGCACATTGCTTGCATGGAAAAAGAAAATCACTTACCATCTCCATGACAGACCAAGGGGTATGTTTATTAAACTGCGGGTTTGAAAAAGTGGAGATGTTGCCTATAGCAACCAATCAGGTTCTAACTTTCATTTATTTAGTACATTCTACAGAATGACAGCTAGAAAATGATTGGTTACTATAGGCAACATCTCCACTTATTCAAGCCCGCACAGTGGCAAACGCAGGATTTGTAGAGGGGGGTTTTCACACCACGCCGACAGTGGGCGTAACCGGCATGCATGGGGGCGTGGCTATAATTTTAGACAGTGCTTGGCTGCTCTCCAATTCTTCCTATCCCCATAATATATATGGACAATGCTGCGTGGACTACTGTTAGGTGCACACAGCTCTCTCTTTTCAAGCAGAGCTGTGTGAAGCGGGAGCAGGGTCCAGCCACCTCAATTATACAGTGCCCCAGGCTTAGAGGGGGACTTCCAGGCACTAGAAACCCCCCCCCCCTTGGTTTGCCTATGCCGCAATCTAGAGTGGAACAAAGCCACTCGTCTGGTGATCACAATACCTCCGTCACAGTAAACCTTCCTCACTACCACTAATCTTTCTATTCTCCTTGTCTGGATCAGTCGGACTCGCCAGCCCCCTCAGGATATACCATGTAAATACTACTGGTTCTGTGACACCCCCCTCTCCACCCACCTCCCCTCACCCCCTTAATTCTCTTTATTTGTTCCATTGTTTTGTTTAAATGTTTGTCATTCCTTAAAAATAAAAAAGTAGACCTTGTGTATTCATTTGTTCTGAACGTGTATTGTTTGTATTTAACAATTGTGTCTGATTAGAATAATGAGTTTTTCTCTAATAAAAAATAAGTGATTTTGCACTTAAACATAGTATTATTTGAAAGGTCGTAAATGATCTTTTATGTGTACAGAGCTGTTTAAAATAAAGTGTCAGAAAATAAATTGGGAACAGAAAAATCTCTGACAAGCCAGCAAATAATTAGCAGATATGACTACATAGATAAAAACATCATAGCGAGGTTAAATTATCTATTATCTGTTCTGATATTAAATAGATGAAGTCTCTTCAAACACTGTTTTATCTTTAGTATTTCTAAATAAAATTACAGTACAGAAATACACTGAAAGATATTATGTGAAGTGGAAGGTCAGGAACGTTTTTGGTTTTATTTGTCTTGATTTTTTTTTTCCCCCTTTAATTAGATTTTTACTTTTGAGAACAAAGCGGAACTATACTTCTACAGCGTAGCGCACTTGGAAACTTAATTGCGAAACGTGTGATTTCCAAACTCTTCTCCTGCAGCTAATGATACATAGTTTTACTAATTTGTTCCTCAGTGTCCTTGTAAGAGAACAATCTTTTGTATTCTGCACCTTGAAATTAGTATGATTAATTATGCTGTGAGCATTGTAATGGCAACAAGCGGTCCAAGGACAAAATGTGGGCAATGTCTATTTTGTATTTTGCCAAACAAACTTCTCCGTTCTTTTGTCACACTTTTTATTCTACTGGAATGAAAAGTTGTTTTTATCTTAAATAAATGCACAGATCACGCTGTTCTTGTTTATGTGGTGAGGAATTGACGTGGAAAATTGCCTCAAATAAGTAACAGATAAATAAATAAAAAGCATTTTTTACTGTTATCTAATGCTCATCTGCAGTTATATTTATTAGGTTTTCATTCTTCTGCGTGAAAAGCTGCTATGCTGGCGCTCTGTCAACCGCCTTCAGTGTTAAAAACTGTGCATTCCCTGGGGCAAATATATCAAAGCTTCTAAAAAGTAAAACTGGAGGTGTTGCCCATAGCAACCAATCAGATTCTAGCTATCATTTATCTAGAATGTGTTAGACAAATGATAGCCAGAATCTGGTTGCTATGGGCAATACCTCTAGTTTTGCTTTTTAGAAGCTTGGATAAATCTTCCCCTCCCTTCCTGACTAATTAATGAGCTACTAATAACCTTTGGAGATAGATATAGATAAATAAGCACACCAGTTGCTTGTAAGTGTAACGGCGTAAAGACAAATTATGACTGAGAGTGGAGAATTTTTTTTGGGGGGGGTGTTAAAAGAGGCAATTGGAGGAAAATTTCTTAAACGGCAATCGGGGGTGTTGGTTCTCCCTGTCACTGAACCAGGGGTTGCAGCCTAGTCTTGTCCCCAATATGGATCCTCCCAAACCAGTGCAGCGGGAAGCTCCAGAGCGGAGCATTTTGTGGCGGTTGGAAGGGGTCATATCGGACGGTCCATTGATGTACACAACCCGCTCCCTGTCTGAACACAGGATATTACATTTTGCACATACATTTGCTTTGGCTTCATGTGACAGCCATTGCTCTCTATTAGCAGACCCTTATGGCAGATATTAAGTATAATTTACAAACTGCAAATAGTGTGCGTCTAGCTATCCGTGTTTGCGGATGCACATGGTGGAAATATGCCATCAACGTCCAACCGTTAGAACCATCTGCTTCATTTACTTCAACATTTCAGTTTTCTCCTAAAATACTGCTGCCATAGTTTTCTCACTCCTGCACCTAATCCATATTCCGCAGGGAGCGCCCTACTCTAATCAGAGCTCTCCCTACCCATGCAGACGATGCCATCTTTGCCTGCATATCCGTGCGCTTACGTGTAAAAATGGCTGCCTGTGTGCAAATCTAGGCGCGTGACCTCATAGAACAGCATTTGCACCATCTAGTTACCGTGGTTTTAGTGAAGAATTGCGTCTCTGTGAGTCAACATTTATCAAAAATATTATTTTTTTTCTAACAAGTTCCTAAAATCCTTAATATTTATATAATACTGTTCCCTCTAAAATGAGCTATCTTAAGAGTTAGAATAGGAGCTTGTTGGGGAGCATCCTTCAGATTGTGAGCCGTTGAGGGTACTCACTAAATTAACCTTCTACATCTATAATTTCCATCGCTGCCTGTGATCTATTAAAATCAATGCAGTCTGCGGCACGAGACTCCATTATGTCACTGGTTTCTAGCGATGTGATTGGCAGCATTCTGTTGGCTCCACCCACAATTCGCTGTCTCCGCTTGGTTGACTGATGCACTTCAAAACCTTTTTGTTGACGGCTTTGATCTAATATTTAAGGTTTGCCTGTTGTGATATCAAAAACTCAGAAGCATTAATGAATTAATCTCTGTAAAAATATCCAATAAGCACAACTTCAGTGACTGGGGTTTGTTCTGAGCAGATTCACGCGGCCTCTAGTATTCACCAATAATTAGAGGGGGATGGGCACAGTAATTCCAGAACAGAATCATCAATGTCTTCCTCTCACCGAGATGTTATCTCTATATTTAATCACAACACACAATTCAAGTCCTGATATTGTTGTCTGACGGATTCTGAGCGCTTCTGAAATTTTGCCAAAGTGGAAAAGTTCACTTAAACATTTATAAGGGTTCCTTATTCCCGTTCATCATCTATTAAAGGGTTGCGTCTGTCACCAACATTGTTAATATCATCCACTTACACTGGGCTGCTAAGTGCGCTTTGTTTTTACAGTGAACCTTTAATTTTTTCCTCCTGGACCCGATAGCAAATTCCTTTTGACAGTGAGAGAATAAGTAGATTTTCTTGTGCAACAAAGGCTGTTATGCCAGGCTCTGATATCTCCCGACATCGGAATTCTACAGTGACAATGAAGTTAAATATTTTACTAAGTCTTCCTAACGAGGAACGTGTCTCTGATACTGCTGTGTTCTGTCTGCTGCAGGTAACGGGGGTAGCTATATTATTGATTAGACTGTGCTGCAGGGCACAGCAAAGTCTTCAGGGTGCAGATGATTGTAGAGGGGACTCAGGAAATGACAATCAGCTGGTGACCAAGGAACACGCTTCTGTATGTTTATGGCAAGAGTGCTGGTTTGCCTCCTCTGAAACCTGGAAAATAGAATTGAATAAGAGATTAAATGTGCACTAACTCATAGCAACCAATTAGTTGTTGCAATTTAGACAATGAAAACAACATCAGATTGGTTTCCGGCCAAGGTGACAGAAATGACCTATACTTCCTCCAACAATCAATACATTAGGAACACACAGGGGTCCCATCTGCCCATCTGATCTATTGTTGGTAGGGGGACGACTATGCGACCAATAGCTTCCTATTATTAAAGCGCGGGCACACCAACATCTACGGTGTGCTGTAGAGCCGGCTATCGCTAAACCCGCTCTCTCATCCTAGGGTTGGGTCCTGAGCTTTCACACCACATTCATAGGCAAACTGAAGGGGGGGTCCTAGTGCCTGGAAACCCCCTCCAAGCCTGGGGCACTGTATAATTGAGGTGGCTGGACCCTGCTCCCACTTCACACAGCTCTGCTTGAAAAGGGAGAGCTGTATACACTGAACAGTAGTGCCCATATATATTATGGGGATAGGAAGATTTGGAGAGCAGCCAAGCACTGTCTAAAATTATAGCCACGCCCTCATGCATGATGGTCACGCCCACTGGGGGCGTGGTGTGGAAACCGCCCTCTACAAATCCTGCATTTGCCCCTGTCACTAGGATGCGCAGGCAACACTGGCTTTAACCAAGGCTGCATGCAGAGCCTAGAGGAAGTGTGGGGGGAGTCGCCGTGACAGGACCCTCCTGGCAGCCCTGGGATCTGGCTGAAAGTGTTAGCGGACAGACTAGGAATGCCTTCCCTTCCTTTCTCATCCCTACTCTTTTACGCTGTCCTTTACTGCGTTGCCAAGACAGCAATTGCCGTAGGCAGAAAAGATGACTTGTATCGTCCTGTACTTCTGTCTGCAATCAACTATTGGAGATAGAAATAAGTGACATTCACAAAGCTGTTCTGTGAAACATTCTGCAGCTCATTCTGCATTTGGCAGCGAACTTTCAGATGTTCCATCGACGGAATGTGGCCTTAAGTGTATCCAGTCCTGCCCCAACGACACCACACAGCAGAATGAATTGACAGCCGCTGTCCCATCTTAGAATGGTGAAGCAAATGCGTAGCTGAAAGAGTGCAGCCCGAATCATGCACTTCTGTGGACCGACCAACATTTATACTCCTCACTAACTGCAGAGTACTAATGGCACAGAAGTGCCTATGGGGGAGAGAGTCAAGAGAGCTGAGTCATCCACTGTCCAAACATTATCAACTCACCTTATGGGGTGGCAGCCCGAAGATATAACCCATTTATTTATCCTTTTCAGCTTTTTCTATGTCAGGCAAATTGAAGAGAAGTTGCACAGACAATCGATCATCCGCATCAATCACTCCTGTAGTTGTGGAAGTGTTGTCCCCAGGGAGAGTTTGGGGCACTATTAAAACACAGTTTGTGCTGTTAATATAGAGGAGTGAAACTTTCAATACTGTTCCACAGAATATTCCAATTATCCTGCATTTGGCTGCAAAATTTTGCATATTTTGTTGGTGAAATTAGACTTGAAGTGTTCTCGACCCTATCTCCACCAACCAGAGAAGGATTTCACCGCGGTTGTCCTAGCTCAATGCATAGATAAATTCCGTAAGGTGCAAACTTGCAATGCAGTATGTAGTTTACACAGAATGGAGAAGTAAAAGCAGAACTCAGAGATTAGGGGAATGATTCATTAAGGAACGTAAATACCAATATGAGCCATATTTTGCGAACTTCTCTGTGCATGAAAAGCACCGGACCATACGTCAGTGAGCGCAGAAACCTCCAAACCATCCTTGAGCGCAAAGGACCCTCACTCCAGCCTACGATTTTGCAGACAGATTGTGGAGGGGACTGGGCATACACACACAGTCAATGTACAGTAAGGGTGTGCCAAGCTCGGGCACACACAGCCACATCTGATTCAAGCTTTGGGCATCTCTCAGGTGCGTGTTTTCAGCCGTATCACTTATACCAGCTACAGGTCAGGTGTAAGTGCTGATTACTAGTGATGACGGCTGTGTATACAGCTAGAACATGTGTTTGTATCAGGAGCAACTGTAACTATTTTTTTGGGACATATATTCCACATACGTATTGGATGTTTCCTGCAGTGTATTGTCTATTAGAGAGAGCAGACCTAGACCCGTATTCATCACCAGGCGTATCTTTAGATCCGCTCCATGTTGAATATGGACGGGTGTATGCCCCATTTACTTGCATTTTTTTTAAAAAAACGATATGTTTAATATGTTTGTTCTGTATGCCTTAATGAATCAGGCTCTATATCTCTCATTATCATCACCATCATCATCCTCACCATCACCTCTATGAAACAGCCTGATCAGCCGTCACACTCAATTAGAAACTTTGATGTGATTTTGCTCATCTTTACCTGTTACCATAGGGATCTATAAATTCTGCCTCCACATGATAATGGGGACATATGTAAATCAGGGGAGGTGGGCATTTCAGGGGTGGGGTTATGCAAATCAAAAAAGGGATTTGATATAATCAATTCTATGATTATTTGAACCACCCCTAGATAAATTATTTGAGTGAAAAAAAGGCATTTACAATGTTAAGGCAGCAGTTGGTATAATCTGCATTCTGATCATTTGAACCACACCTGATGTATTGTTTATTGAGGGAACAAACACTATTGAAAATGGTTAAAAGGAAAGCGGAATCACCATCATTGTTTTGTTCTTGGGTTCATTAGCACATACCTGTCCATCTTCATTCCTGCTTATCACATTCACATTTATAGTATGTAAATGTTTGCATTTGAAAGGATTGCAGCAAAGTGTTCTGTTTTTTCTTCAAGAATATCCAAGTCACATAAGTGAAAAATACATTTAATCTTTTCTAAACAGACAGAAAACTGGTGGTATAAGAAGAAAGTACCTGTAACTATGTCTACTGGGGTATTTATTTCAGTAAAAATAGTCATTTATAAGACAGACTCTATAAGAATAAAGTGTATTCTGTTAATCTGTAACAACACTTAGGAGTCTATTTAAAAATTACTGGCTTTTTGCCCCATTGAGTGTCATCTGTCCTATCACATCCGATAGGAGGTGGCCCTAGCGGTGACTCCTTTCTAAGGAAGGCTCCGTGGTCCCTTAACTAGACAGCGCAGAGGAGAGCAGCAATGCAGCCATTTGGGGATCTGAAGATCCCTCTCTTTCGATACTCCCCCCATAGGATTGAATGTCTAACCCATCAGGGTCAAGCTCCGAAAAACTAAGCTTATCGGCGCTTGATCAAATTTCCCAGACTGCAGTCCCCGTTGAGTGTTCTGGGGACTGCGGTTTAGTATTTTGCCGAATACAGGAGATATCTTCTGCGTTAGGCTTTTCTTAAATTACAATTTTATTTAAAAATGCCATTTCCGCATGTTTAGGGCTTTATAAATAAGCCCCTTAGTGAGGTCATTATGCTAGTGAAAAACAGGCAAGTGAAAGTGTTTGTGAGCTGAAAGACAAATCTGATCTACTTAAAAAGAGAAAATCAAAACCACAAAATGTGCTCCAAAATGGCACTTGCAAAGTTATATCACAAGATATGTACAACTCCTGGTGTAAACTGGCCAATCTGTGCCGTATAGTGTAGACGTGTATCATAGCAACTGATTAAAAATCAGATCTGTGAAAGAATTCTTAATGAGTTCCTGCAATTGGCTTATTTTCAATTGCTTTATGGTGATTGGTCTGATTCTGCAATGATTATCATTTTCCCACTGAATCTCATGCACATTACAATTTCTTTCAGTTGAGACAGACTGGAAACTTTTTTACGCATTTCAAGTTCAGATGGATCAATTTTCTTAAGCTGGAAGTTTTCATCAGCGCAGTTGTTAAGTTTGAAAAACTCTGCTTTGTATTTTTTCCGGTGTGTGTTAAGATCATTTCTTTTCTACATCTTTCAATCTTCTCTTCATTTTTAATTAAATAAACTTCATTCTTTTCATCTGTACTCTTCCAGGCAATATTGTCTTCTGTGGCCAATATTCAATTCATTACCATAACTTAGCAATATCATATTTTATTCTAGATTCATACACAACAGGAGAAAGCCCGGCGTTCATTTTTAATCTGAAATATTCATTGTCATCGTACGGTTGTAAATCTCCGTCCTGTTCCTGCTCTGTTTCCTCTGCCAGTTATTTATTGCCGCTGAATTCTAACATTCTCCCAGTCACTTTGGGGAGGACATTGGGCTGACTTTGCCCCTCTGTGACCTGGCAGCTCATCTGTCTGATTGATTTAACTCTTTCTGCTGAACCTATAGCAGGATTTTCCGCTTTCCTCTCTGCTCAATATGACTGTTCATATGTATTTGAGGAAGACCCATATTTATAACTAAATTAAGAGTTGTCATAAATAAATCTTAATCTGGATAATTAGGAAAATAATATATTAAAGTTCCCACAAACTATTCCGATCTCTGAAGTTTCCAGCAAATCCATGTGCAAACAAGAGGTTATTGCATTTGATGCACATGCTTCAGAGGCCTGTTTTCTGTCACCCTGCCTTATTGTGTACTCAGAGATGCCCCCGCTGTCAAGAAGAACATTAAGCCCTTTTTATTACTATGGTAAGAGACCCACAGATCCTAAAAGCTTGGCTGAAAGTCCTCTGGATATATTTGGGGCACTCCAAGTTCAGTGTATAATCCTTATAGGAAACATAAAGGATCAAAGCAATATTTTCCTTGTCCGTGTTTGTGAAAGCTTCTGTATAATTGTTACAACTGCAATTAGCCATAAAATATGTCTCAACGACATATACTGGGTTCATAAGAAAACTATAGGGACAATGGGCCTAATTCATTAAGGAAAGGAAAGCAAAAAAATGAGTACATTGGTCCTTGACAAAACCATGTTGCAATACAAGGGGTGGCAATTAGTTTATTGTTTTGCACATAAGGAAAATACTGGCTGTTTTTTCCTGTAGGATGCAAATGCTTGATGGGTTTATTTTTACACTGACATTAAAAGTTGATCTAGGACATGCTCTATCCCAATAATATCTGTCCCCGCATTTTAAATTTACCTCCCCTCCAATGCAACATGGTTTTGCCAAGGTTCAAAGTTACTCATGTGCTTTGGGCACAATGTATCTCCCCAAGGAATCTATATAGCGTAATCATACCATGTTTAGTGAAATGAATGCCATATCTCTTCTATGTTTTATAAGAGAGTATATAATATATTTGTAGAACCCACTGTTCTTGGGCAAAAGGGCAGTACATTGGTTGTAAAACAGATTAGCATACCAGCACACTTCTTGCCGTGATGTCACAATGGTTTTGACAAGGAGGCAAGTTTATGAATGAAAATTATTTTAGAAATTTGTACATTTTTGGGGATCAGTCTTTTACTGATAAACTGTACTTCTAGCCTTGCTCAGATGGCAGATTACACAAAAGAGTATACATGTCTAATTTTTCTGTTCCTGTATTTTATTTATCTATTTTTTATTTTAAATAAATTGTTTTGCATTGCTATTTTTGTATGTCATTTTTATTCATTAAGCATTGTGGCATTTTGTCATATTGAATAGTACTTAACGTTCTGTCTTTTTGTTCTTAAAGAATTGACTTTTCAGGCTTGATGTTTAGAACACTACGGCCTAGATTTACTAAGCTGCGGGTTTGAAAACGTGGGGATGTTGCCTATAGCAACCAATCAGATTCTAGCTTTCATATATTTAGTACCTTCTACAAAATGATAGCTAGAATCTGATTGGTTGCTATTAGGCAACATCCCCACTTTTTCAAACCCACAGCTTAGTAAATCTAGCCCTACATCTATGAAGGGAATTGTTTGTTTACAAGAACTCTTCTTGAACCAGGATGAGATAAATGTTCTTGTTTTTTTAATGGTAATGCCAAAACTTGATAATAAATGGCGAACACAGTATGCAATCCGAATTAAGAGAAAAATGTTAAAATATTTTTTTTATTGTTTAAAAATAAAAAATATGTAAAAACACTCATTTTAAATTGAACCTTGATCACAAACGGCGAACATCAAACGTTAAACATGGGCCACAAATTTAGAGCTGCAAATATGAATCACTGTCCATCAGCAGTGAACAAGTTTGCAGTCATTATACCTGTAAAGGCTGATGGAATTTCGAACCTGTTTGATATTTCTGAGCATCTCTATTGTATATATTACAGCGAAATAATTCTGCTGTTTTTACTTTGTAAACTTCATAATTGATCACTCTCACCTCCGAAATCAAACATTTGGATGCCCCCTCTATAAATCCTATGCTTTGCCCCTGATATAACATTGATGAAAACAACCTTAATCTTATCATCATTCAAAATGTATTTTCATGTGTTTCTTTCTTGTCTTCCCTGAAGGTTTTCAGTCTGTTGAAATACTGGTCTGAAAAATGGGAGTCTTGTACTGACGGAGAGGACACTGGGAGATCGTTTTAATCATGTTCCGAGATGAAGGTCAGTCCTGAGCATCTCTCTACCAGACAAAGACGAATCTACTCACAAGTCTCTTATCTTACCTCAGTATTCATTATGAGGATTATTTAACTATAACTTTATGAAGCTATAAACATTGAAATCCCATGAAAATATCAGTGATAAAAGTATATTTACCGTTGGGCAATGCAACAAAGTCACCTTTTCTGAGGTAGGACTATAACAGCTACAGTAATGGGTTATGGGGCCCCCCATCAGAAAAGGGTCCCAGGTTACCTTAACTTGTCTTTATGTTGTTGTTTTTTTTGTCTTTTTTACTTAGAGGCATTTTTATGTTTTGTTTTTTTATGAATAATGAGAGGTGTATCTTGTCTGGGTCCTTATCTAGCTTGGCCCACTACGCTGTACTAATTACTAGAGATGCTCACTGACACTGGTTTTGGTTTTGCATCTGGATTAGCTTCGTGTTCGGTACTCGGATCCCCTAAGTTCAGGTGTGTCCGGATCCCGAGGAACCGAGCCTGAGCATCTCTACTAATTACTGACCTTCATCAAGCTGCTGTTTGAGATTTCTACCTCACTATAAGACACGGCTGCATGAAAGCCCCACGTTAAAGAGCTGATTTGCAAATTTGCTGCTCACTGCAACCCTGCTAACTGGATTTTTTTTTTTTTTTTAAATGTGTCCAGTTTTAAGTCATCCATTACTATGTTGCTCACATCGCCGCCTTTCTGCACATAAAAGCCACTCAATGCCTTATGTTTGGACAGTGTCTGTCATTTCACTGTTTCGTAGTACGTTACCAGGCTGCGCTCTCCTCAATATTGACGCGGCCAACACAACTGCTGCCTATGTGTAGATGCTGGGACTTGTGGTCCTATCACAGCTGCAGAGCCACAGGTTGTATAAGCCTGATAAAGCAATACTGCTATGGTTAAACTGTTTTTGGGTGTCATGTTAATATCATGGTAGTGCCCAAACTTCCAGGAGAAGTAATGTAACCAGTCCTTGAATCTGGGATTCCAAAGCATCGTCTACAAGCACCGGGGACTAAAAGCTTTTCTATGTTGTGTTACAATTTTTAACTTGCTCAGATAATTCAATATTTTGTGGAAAGTTAGTAGAGGTGAGAACATGTTTACGCTGCTTTTAATATTTCTGTTTGTGTTTATGTGTAAAACCCAAGAAGAGGGGAGATAATACACCAGTTGCATTCTATCCTTTCTTCCTATGGATGGGTATAGTTATTACTTGTATCTCTTTGTTAGTGTCCCTGTAGACTGTATGATTTCATCCTCGTGTTTGCAGTGTAACCTATAACCGATTAGGATCAGTGCTCCTCTGCCTGAATATCTGTCATCCTTCTTGTGCTTCAGGCTGTGTGAGGGACCCTGAATGTGGCAGCTTGCCAGCCTGGAGTTCAAAGCAATGTTCATTGTTCCCCAAACAGGGGCAGTGTAACACTGGTTATCAGACAGACTGGTCATGGAGAGCACAGGAGGAGCCACGGGAACAAATATTCAAGCAGGGACTGGAAAAACCATGAAACACATTAAAACAAATAGGAAAAGCTGAATTGAAGTTTATTGAATAAACAGACACCAAGAACTGATATCTGCCAAAAAATGTAACTGTTTTATTTTAATATTTCTTTATATGGCAGGGAGACAGCATAGAGGCGATCAAGTGGAACAAGGCGGGATTCAATGATATGATCTGAAATGGACAATAGAAATATTATATTGGGTAACCAGGAATGGACTGATTCTGCCGCTTGGCCCAGGAGCTGACGACAGGGTCATAATTCAATTCAGCAAAATGTATAGTCAGACGAGATGCAGCCGTTCACCTCTTAAGCCCGGCTGCCGGATCACTTCTCAATGCTGCCCATTGGTGCGAAGATGACGCTACACACGTGCCCATAGCCGCAATGTCTATAGAGTCAGTTTCTGGTATTGCTGTTGTCTTGAGGCCATGTGATATCAGCCAAGTGCCCAATATTGGCTACCATATCAGAGTGTGTGTAACCTGTCCGGTCGTCAGGGAAAGGCTGTTGATATCATTACACATTGTAGCAAGAAATGCAAATCGTGTTATGTGACGGGATCCTAATGTGTAAGAGACACCTCACTGAGGAACCTTACTAAACTGGATCATCTTAGGTCATACTTGTCTAAAGGAGAATTGCAAGTGCGGAGGGGGGCCGGGCTCAGCAAATTGCGTCATTTTGGCCCCAAAATGACACAGACACTTCATTTTGTCACAGAGAGGGGCCAAAATGAGGAGAATCGAGTAATTGAAGCCCTTCACTATGAAGTGGCAAGGAAAGGATGCGGGAGCATTGCCTGCTCTTCCAGGAAACCTAACCAGAATTCGGCAGTCTCCCAGACAGTCCGGGAGAGTGGGATGTCTTATGTTAGTGTGTCGGGCCTGTTTATTGGCTGACAAATGGAGCAGGTAACGTATCAGGGCCTGCCTGTGCAGTGGGAGGAGCCACCAACCAGGTGTGGCCATGCCCCTTGTGCAGCTATACAAGGGGCCTCAATTATACCCCATCCATACTGCACCAAAATCCCGGGTTTTTGCCGGGGCGAGCTCAAACGACCCGGGTCTTGGTGCAGTATGAATGGTACAAGTCAAAAATCCCGGGTCTAAAAACCCGGGTCTTCAACCCGGGATTTATCGAGGGGTAATTCCCGGGTCGGACCCGGGTTGCCTGCACTATGAATGGTGCAACCCGGGTTTTTCAACCCGGGTTGCACAGAAAACAAGCTGATTGGCTGTCTGCCTGTCTCTGGGGGATGATGTCATCGGTGGGAGCCCGTGGAAGATTCGAGAAGGAGTTTAGGAGAAATGGTGGATGGTGGAGTGCAGATCAAGCTGAAGCAGAATCGGAGTTTGTTGGAGAATGACGGCCATGATGAAAAGTAATGTGGTAAACAATCACCACCCACTATTGCATCATCTTTATGCGTCAAAAAACCAGTCACCTTTCAATGACATCACCATTTTTCAGCCAATGAAAACTGCTCTGGTGATGACTCCCACAAATTGCCAGGGCACAGACTTGTGCAGTATGAATGGGGTCAACCCGGGAAATTCCCGGGTCCGAGGTGCAGTATGAATGGTGTTTCTGAGCTGGGACGCTCCGAGCCCCGGCAAAAACCCGGCTTGAAAAACCCGGGATATTGCCGGGGCGGCAGTATGAAAGCGGTATAAGTTGCTTTATCTTGGTCCAATTCCCCCTTGGCAGCCCCAGTCTCTCACATGTGCTTTGAATGCTACTTCTCTTTCAGATTGAAAGCACTAGCACTCAACATGCCCAATTGTTCCCATGCTGGCACATTAAGATCTGTAGATGCTGCCAGCTACAATTTGTGAGCGCCATTGGTCCCGAGCGCCAGGGAGTCACCATTCCCTATTCACAGCAATGTATTCACAGCAATGTACCAGCACCAGAATCATCGAGCATGATGAATGCAGACAAGTTTCATGCTGGAAGCCGGAACGACAGATTTGAATGTACCAATCACAAAGTAAAGGGGACAAAAAGATGAAAATATTCTTGCTGTAAAATTCTAAATTTCCGGTTTGTATTGAACATATTTTTAGATCTAATAAAATGTCAATAATTGGCTTTTATAATGTGCACTAATACTATACAATGGTTTATGGTTGTACAAGGGGTGAATTGACCACCTTAAGCAGCAGAAAGAGTATATCCTGTGTAATACTTTTAACCATATAATTCCCAGATTGGCAAAAACCTTAGCACGAGCTGCAGAGTGACCTATTTCATCAGCGGCTGTAAACAATAACTACAAGCGTTAATTCGCCATCATTAAAACAAATGTTTTCTTAGCGGTTGCATCACACCCGAGATATAACCCTGCCTTTGGGAAAGTCAGTTCCAATGCCTGAGACTCTAAAATTAGCTGTGAAGGTTACAGGGCAAAATCTCATTATCCTGATGTATGGTACATTCAATGATCCGCACTTGTGTTCTGTGGCAACAATGTATAAATAGTATTGTCTCCTCGGAATCTCGCCATCCAGGGACTCTGTGTTACAAGATATTTTATAGAGCCCACGCTGTCATTTAAACTGTTCCATTATACCGGGAACAGCTGGAACTCTCCAGAGTATGCTGCTCTACTAAAATAATACAATGTAGCCAGAGACATTAATCTTGTCATGTTAATATAGCCTCTGATACATTTAGCACATGCTTGGCGCAATTCGAGTCTGTTCTGCAGTAACCAACGTATTTTATTCCCATCTGAGCTCTAAATAAACACGATATAGAACTTTTTGGCCAGATAATACCTTATTTGGTCAAATAGAGATCATTGAAGCGACTTTTGTAGAAACTGTGTTAGGAGAGGAGCTGATCATTTATAAAAACTGCATTAACATATTCTATAAATATCACAAACAGCATTGTGCTCTCGTTCTGTGCCTGGTCTGACCTTTGTATGAGCAAATGTCTGAATAGTTTTATTTTGTTTGGTGCTAGTGCTACTTATCTATTCTAAATATTGTGCCTTGTTCCCACCAATAAGCTCAGCACCAAGGCTTGGTACCAGCAAGTATCGAAAATGTTTTGTGCACCCTGCCTTATAGGTATGGCGTGCCACGTACTGTCTACATTTAGGGGATTATTGACCTTCTTACTTGTCTTTAAGTTTTACTTTAGGGAAGATGGTTTCTAAGCCAAACTAATGTGTCTTCAAAATATCAACATTTTCATATCCCGTTGGAAAGCTGCAAATGATACAGCATCTAAAGAGTTAATTGCCGCACTGCTAAGTAGACCTGTTCTGCCCAAAATACCTAGGTGGGCTGTGTAACCTTTACACCGTGAGATTTGTCTTCCTGCTCCTGTTACCAGTTGTGTGGTCCAGCTCAGATGAGTTATAGCCGTTGTATTGTTTAGCTGAACAGAAGTAATTTATTCCAAGTGCATCATTCCGCCTCCCAATCACCCTTTACTACAACTGGATTTGTCAGTAAAGAAAAGTACATTTAAAAGGACAAAGATAAATAAAATAACATATTTTAATGTTACCTAAACAGTGCTGCCTTAGGCTGTTGGCTATTTTGCCTTATATAGATATATAACCCTAGTGTCAGGAACCCTACTTCAGTGAAGCTGCAATCTCATAAGGAGAGTCTGTAGCACGCCTTTATTATAATGTACTGTACCCCAGGGACAGCTTTTGGGGGGTACCTCTGGTACCACTGCACAGACCCTGCTCTTCACTGAGGCCCCACATTTACTGGCTTTGGTGGATCCATCTGCCCTAAGGTATGGGTGGTATTATGGTACTATAATAAAGAAAATGCACAGCTGCCACTTTACTGTTGCAGCAAGAATAGAGCCAGGGGAAACTGTGGCACTTCTGTCCACGAGTAGAGGAACCATTGCCTGGTGTAATGGTACGAGAGCTGGATAGATATGGAGGGGAGGGAGAGGGAGGGCAGGGGTTGCAAGGGAAAGGGAACCGGAGAGGGGGAAGGGGCGAGAACTAGAGAGGGGGGGGCAGATAAGTGGACTGGGAAGAACCAGAAAAGAGGAGTAAGAAAAAGAGAGAGAGAGGGGGAAGAAGAAAGAGCCAGAGGGAAGGTCCAGCCATGGATATCACAGGTCACCCGGCATTTGCAAAGCCTAAACTTTATTCAGCTATTTATTATATGTAAGAAAACCATCCTGTTTATTGTTGACTCAGAAGAAGGTAAAAATACTGGAACCCTTTCAATGTTGTCCCAAAGGAAGAGAACTATTGATACCCTGGACCTCTGAAGGGTCTGGTGGGTCGAAGCTATTCAGTGTGTTACTGATTTGTTGTTAATCTTTTTATTTATTTTTTTTATTTTTATTTTTAAAACACATGTTGAGTTTTTAAGTACAGGAAAGAGGATAAATAATAAAACAAACTATTTCAGATTGCATTAAGAAACAACCGGACAGTAATAACCTAGTGCGCAGCCGTGAAAGCGCTGAAATTAGCAGCATGATCCCGTTAGATGAAGATGGCGTTAGCCGGTATAACCTATAGGGGGAGCATCGCAGGAGGGGGATCTTGGGATCCCTCCCCAACTGGCTTCGCGCTCCCCCCTCCCCATTCGCAAATTCTGCCTGCCAATAAGAACCTGTCAATAAGGTTATCGTGATTGCGATCACTTTACTATGGATTATTCGCTTGCACAGGTTCCTATCGGATCCGCTGTCCCAGCTAATTAATCTTAATAAATTGCCACGTTAATTAATTTCTTATCAGTGCGATAAGAAATGAAAATGAACTTGAGCCATTTAAGTTTGGTCATTAATAGACCCTCTGTGTCTTTAATATTCACCTGGTAAAGAAACAGACAAACGATTGGAAGCAATTCGGCCATTAAAGGCGGCAGCTTTTTTGTCCCGTATATAAACACAGAGAACATCCACATTTGTGGCTGAACATGTCAAATTAACCTGTAAAATGATTCAACGTGGGCCTGAGTATCTCTAATGGAGATTTCAACCCCCTCCCCCATTTTTCCGAAAATAGTGTGTACGCTAATGGAAAATCCGCATATTTCCAGCATTTGTGTCACAGTTTATCTGCTTGATGGAATGTTGTAGAAAATATAACGGGGAGACGGAATTGTTCTGCAACTTTCACAGCGCCGCAGCGTACGAAGGTATCTATTATTCCAGCCATTTATGTCATGTTCTTTTATCCAACCTAGAATATGGAGTTACGTTTCTGCATGGGATCCCCCACTGTTTTTATAATATTAGCTTTAAATAATTCATTGCTTTCATTGATGTCGTACCCGGTCGTTAGAGCTTTCTTTGGCTCAGCTGACATTTGGGTAAAGTTATATATTAATTCTTCCGTTTAGTCAGAGAGGCTGTCACACTAAGCAGAGTAATTACGGGCTACGAGAACAGGCTTGATAGGAAAATGGAAGAAATATGTCAGAGAGATCAAAGGGACACCTGAAGTTAATTATAAACCACCATTAATTAAAAGAATAAGCCAGTAAGAACCAACTTATTTATCAGGATAGGAATATATATGTGTAGTTAAGTATATATGTGTTTCTGTGTCTGTATGTTTGTGTGTGTGTATGTATGTATGTATGTGTATATATATATATATATATATATATACACACACACACGCGCCACAATACTAAAACCACCTGCCTAATATTGTGTAGGTCCTCCTCGTTACGCCAAAGCAGCTCTGACCCGTTGAGGCATGAGCTCCACAAGACCTCTAAAGGTGTTCTGTGGTATTTGGCACCAAGACGTTAGCAGCAGATCCTGTAAGTTGTGAGATGAGGCCTCCAGGGCTCGGACTTGTTTTTCCAGCACATCCTACATATGCTCGATCGGATTGAGATCTGGGGAATTTGGAGACCAAGTCAACACCTTAAACTTTTTCTCATGTTCCTCGAACCATTTCTGAACAATGTTTGCAGTGTGACAGGGAGCATTATCCTGCCGAAAGAGGTCACTGACATCAGGAAATACCGTTGCCATGAAGGGGTCACCTGGTCTGTGACAATGTTTAGGTAGGTGGTACGTGTCAAAGTAACATTCACATGAATGCCAGGACCCAAGGATTCCCAGAAGAACATTGCCCAGAACATCACACTGCCTCCACAGGCTGCCTTCTTCCCATAGTGCATCCCGGTGCCATCTCTTCTCCCAGGTAAACAACTTGCATGCACCCAGCCGTCCATGTGAAAACATGTTTCACCAGACCAGACCACCTTCTTCCAGTGTTCTGTGGTCCAGTTCTGGTGCTCACGTGCCCATTGTAGGTGCTTTCGGCGGTGGAGAGGGGTCAACATGGGCACTCTGACTGGTCTGCAGCTACACAGCCCCATACACAGCAAGCTGCGATGCTCTGTGTGTTCTGACACCTTTCTATCATAGCCAGCATTAACTTATTCAGCAATTTGTACTACAGTAGCTCTTCCGTGGGATTGGACCAGATGGGCTAGCCTTAGTTCCCACATGCATCAATGAGCCTTGGGTGCCCATGACCCTGTTGTTGTTGTTCTTCTGTAGACAACTTTTTTTAGGTACCACCCTCTGCATACTGGGAACACCCCGCAAGACCTGCCGTGTTGGAGATGCTCTGACCCAGTCCAGCCATCACAATTTGGATCTTGTCAAAGTCGCTCAGATCCTTACAATTGCCCATTTTTCCTGCTTCCAATACATCAACTTCAAGAACTGACTGTTCACTTGCTGCCTAATATATCCCACCCCTTAACAGGTGTCATTGCAATGAGATAATCATTGTTATTCACTTAATTTCTCAGTGGTTTTAGTGTGGCTGATTGGTGTATATATGTGTACATGTTGTGTGCAGCTTAAGTGTTTGCACATATGGGTACATGTGGGCAGGAGTTAGCGAAGACTGAACAGTAGATCAGCTCCTATATACAAAATAATCATCTTCCCAAAAATATTAAACATCTAAAAATTTGTAAGGCATCGGGAAAGGTGTTGTGTAGCAGGTCTACTGTATACCAACTCAGCCGCTGAACCCACAGAGTTTTGCTGTCATTGCTGTTGCCATCTCAGTTCCTCCTTTTTGGGATCTCTGCGCCCACCTTGTTGACGGCAGATGCCACCCACATGGGTATCGGCTGTCCTGGCTATTTTTCTAGTAGGGAGCGTCTTACTAAAGAGCCAGTTACTCCAAGCTCACAGTAATTTCTTCACAGAAGATGACTAAGATTTCTACAGTGACATGTTCATTGTTCATGTCTCCACCTTCTGACCATATCACACCAACAGTAGCTGCACAGAGGTACAAGCTGCCAGTGTCAACTTTTATATTGACGGCTGACGATGCTTCTGCATTGTGTGGCCGCACACACTTTCCCCACCAGCAGCTACAAATTTTATTCCTCTACTTTATGTATCGAGTCTTCCCCACACCTCTTAGATTGTAAGCTCATTTGGGCAAGGCCATCTTTCTGTTTTCACGTCATTGTAAGTCATTTTTTTGTGCCATGTCATCATCCCGTCGTGGTGCAACGCTACCTAATATATCAGCGCTTTACAAATTAAAGATATTATATATAATATAGACTTTGTTTATTTGACATTTTGCTGGAATGGTTATAAAAAGGCTGAGCAGCCAAACGCCAGATGTCCAGTCTGTTGGTTTAAATATTTCCATTTCTAAATCCATGAAATGAATAAAGAAATCAGATCTGGGGGGAGAAGGATTAGACACTGATGTTAATAACGCTGCAGTGTTAAAGGTTAATTTATTTATTTTCTGTTTTATCCCTGCTCATATGTTTAGTATATGGAGCAGCTCATTTGGTGACAGAAGGGTGAAAAATATCATCTTAATGTAATAAAAACAAGTGATTTACAATGACAGATGGATGAAGACAGATATGTGATATCTCTAACGATTTACATAAAGTTCTATTGATAGATTGTAAAAGCACAACAGAGGAAAAAAAGTATCTGAGTGAACTATGTAGAGGTACGGTGACATATGTATGTATATGTATGTATACATGTGTGTGTGTATGTGTTGGTATGTATATATATATGTAAATATATATATTTATATGTATACGTATATATATTATATGTATGTATACTTATATTATATGTATGTATACGTATATATATTATAGGTATATGTGTATATGTCTGTGTGTGCGTGTGTGTGTGTGTATATATATATGTGTATATATATATATATATATATATATATATATATATATATATATATGGGATGTTGAGTGGAGATGTTGCCTATAGCAACCAATGAGATTCTAGCTGTCATTTTATAGAATATACTAAATAAATGACAGTATGGCAGTTAGAATCTGATTGGTTGCTATAGGCAACATCTCCACTTTTTCAACCCCACAGTTTAGTAATTACACCCCCAGGTGCAAAGTTGCTAGAGACTTGTTCAACAAGACTCACTGCTGTAATAAATGCATCAGGTGCTTCCACAAAATATTAGTTTAGGAGTGTGAACACTTATGCAACCAGGGTATTGTAAAGTTGTTGTTTTTTTTTTTTCAAGAAAAATATTTCTTTTGAATTTTGTTGGATGCAAAGTCACATTACAGGTGTCTGACATGATTTATCTCGATTTCAGGCTTTACATCACAAAACTGCAATCTCACTAAGGATGTGCAGACTTTTTAAATCATATATATAATTCACTCAATAGTAATTCGTTTTTTCAGGCTCACGTTTGTCAGCCAGTTAGAAGAAACTGTTAGACTATAAAAGATAATGTTAGTGGACTTTCCCACAAGCAACTGAGGAGACACCAATGGGCGAAACGCGCTTCACATTGTCGGATACTGTTAGGGCTAATGGTTACCGTCATGAACTTGTAGAACAGGTATTAGAGGTCTTCACCTATAGCAGCAGCCTTTCCCGTAGAGCTGAACACGCTCATAGGTACTCAGATGCCCCCAGGTCTTATACTCAGAGTAGTACAAGCTTATGGATTTACCATAGCGCAGGAGATTAGCGGAGTCCAGAACAGGCCAGGGTCAAAGGGCAGAAGCAGGCAGCAGAGTGGGTCCAAGCTGAGGTCAGGGCCTATATATACATGGAAGAGCCAATAGAAACTGGAGAGGCACAGCAGGAAAATCAGCCCCCAACTGGAGACTAATTACTCCCCTGTAGTTGCGCACACTCCCGGCTGCCCAGCTGGCGGTGTCGCTGCAGAGCGTCCAGGTCATTGTCATGGTGATGGCTGGGACGAAAACCGAAATTGACACCCCGGTCGTCATGACGACGGCCGTGACGCATCTGAGAGGCCATAGCGAGACGCGGCGGTGCCAAGCCCCTACGGCTTGTAACAGATTCTTCCGTGGTGTGTAAAGCAGGTGAAATGCAAACGGTATTCCGATACTCTCCAGCAGATTACAACAGGCTCTCCATATAGTTATTATATACATATACATTTTAAACTTATTTGTAAATGATATATTAACTTTACAATATATAGATTTTATGTTAATGCCAGTTCTCTTCTTTTATCCCGTTTTGGATGGCACTGGATGGGGGCTACAGGAATTATATTCATCACCTGGACAAGGCTGAGACTGTTCGATCTATGTAATTATTGGTATTATATATTAATGACATGGACTCTTAGCTCGTTTGTAATTTGATTTTTTTCGAAAGTGCTTTAATCTATAAAATATGTAGGGAACAGAGACGCTTAGATCAATGGCTAATCCATAACACGGATCTATTAATGACAATTGACTTGCAGCACCAGTGAGAAATAAATAAAAAATGAAACATGAAATGTCAGTAAATGCTGAGTGTGTTCATAGAGAGCGTGGAGGAGACTGTTCTAATATGTCAGGAAAAGCTGAATTAGTAACACGACAGATTATAGAAGAGAACGTTCTGCTAGTTTTCCAGGTTTAAATAAATCCGATAATAATAGTAACAAAAATATGCAGCAAATACATTAATTATCTTCTCTTATCAGAAAAGCACAGTCCTCTTATTGCGCATCCTGGATGTGTTTTTCACTTTGTTTGTTATCTGAGCTTTATAATAATATTAATTGAAGTGAATTATTTGAAATGCAAAACCATAAATTGAAGTTCAGTATGGGCTTTGTAGTGCATCGAGGTCCAAGACACTTGCTCAGCATCAAATTATCTCCGGTAATCGTATATAAATGTCGGTAACTATGTATTAACCTATATTCACCAATCAGACATTGCCTTATTATTAATATATATTTATATTGCGCCGGCATATTCTATAACCCTTTGTAATTGGGTTTCTGTTCATTGTTTAACTTGTATGGCATCAATCAAAACGAGTGACCATGAATCTGCCCCATTGTCTTAAATAACCTCTACTGTATAATAAAGAAAACAACAACACTTTACCGTACAGGGTCCCTTTATGGAAAAATAAAAAATAGGGACCACATCCTAGGTCTGATTATCGTGCAGTCTAGGGAGAGATGAATGAAGAACATTAAAGTGGCTGTTTGGGTCTGTAGCAGAATCCAGACTCTTCTTAGATACCAGATTGTGACTTAGAAGTTAGAAAATCGCTGGAGGGCAGATCTTCTGCCAAAACTTTATCCTTATTAAGTGTTGCTACAAGGTAACAAGTCCTGTCAAGGACATTGCTAGCAGAAGTTCCTGCGGCTTGTAAATAAGTTTGATACTTTTTATTTTATAGTGTTAGTAAATGACCAGGATGTATGAATAGATGTGCTGAAATTTCAGAGTAATACTCTAGCCAAGCACATGATTTCAAGTAATAGAACATTAGTTACATAATCTCATGCTAAAATATTAAACATTTTTTACTTGCAAAATATATGCTCAAGTCCCTTCCTAACTAATAGAGACTGTGACTTTTTCTGCAATCCTCCTAGTTTGTCACAATTTCAGTGAGAGAGTCCTGATTTGAGGGGACTGTTGTGCTGTCCCATGGAATCGTGTATTAATCCCGAATCGCAGGAAGTCTGGAGGTTTGTCCCACTCCTCGCTGGTTCAGGAAGGAATTTTAAGGGTGTTTTTTTCAGGGCGGGTAATTGGGAGCAGCCTAATGTTTCAAAAGTACTAGGTATACCACCAGGGGTGAGGTCTGACGTCCCATTTTTGGAGTAGATCTGGCCGCGTACTGATTTAGAAATTTTAAATATTAAGTTATGCTTATGAAGTGCTCTTTGTTTCTATGGAAATCTAAAACTATCATAGGAAATTAACCTAAACAATGAGCAGATACTTAGTAACCCAAGCGATTATTATTGACTTGTCCTTCGTACCACTAAGTTAAGCTTGGGGTGGAGTTATGATAATTGGGACCTGATGAGGCCCAAGTTCTGCTGTTCTGGGGGGTGACGTGAGTCGCACAATAGGAGGGAAGCTAAAAAAGTTCAGTCAGGACCAGATATTGTGTCAGTAAATTATTTTTACTGATTATTAAATATTTTGATGTTGAGTGAAAATTCAAATCTTCATTTAGTGAATCCTTGTAAACTAAATTATGATTGGCAGCCACAGCAGGGGCAAATTAACTATCTAATTAATAAAAAAACAACTTGATATAGACAAGTTGGCGATGGCACAGTTTTGAAAACTAATTTTTTAAAAAGCAAAGCAATTGCTTAAAAAACAATTGCTTATTTAATACAATTGCTCACAAAGTAAAGCTTCCCCCGTCTTTGTTTTCCTGCTGCCAGGACTAAAGCTACCCGTGCACATTATGATCAGCCGATACAAGTCATTGATTGTAGGTCAAATTGTAAACAAATCTTAAAGTGCGCAAGACACAATTTGATTGGAAATGTAAGATCAGGTCGCATAAAATTGTGATTGGATACGTTGGAAATGTTTCTCCTGATCGGATTGTATCATGTGCGGTGTAACCGAATGTTTCTGTAAGACAGAAAGAAATGGCCGTACTGAATGCATCTCAAATAGTAGTAAACCGAAATGAATAAAAATGTATACAGAAGCCAGCATATAAAAACAAAACAAAATGTTATTTGTGATACCATATATAAAATAATAATATAAAAATTGCTCTCATGTGAACTAAATATTAGGCTCTATAAATGACTGTAGCTGCACATACACAGAAATACACAGATATATACAAATATAATAGATAATCAATAATGTTATCATGTGAATCGTTCTAGGAAGAAACTGAGAAATAACGGTGATCAGCATCTGTACAGATCTTTAGCCTTAGTATAAGGCACAGGTCGAAGATCCCAGAAGGTTATGCCGATGTATAACGCCATTAATAATTGATACTGCGCAGAGCACAAATCGGAAGATGTTTATAAAGAGCCTAATGGAAGAGCCAGATACAGAAAATAACCTCCAAACTGTAATAAGCATAAACACACGTTCTTCAGGGACTTTTAGCCTTAAGATAAGACAGATGATCTCAGTGCTGCTTCTATCCATAGAGTGTTAGCTTGTGGGCCGGGCCCTCTTACCTCTCTGTCTGTATGTATTACCCAGTATTGTATTATTACTGTTTGTTCGTAATTGTAAAGCGCTATGGAATCTGCTGGCGTCATATTGATGATGATGAAGATAAGATACCCTAATATACATCTATATAATCACAATTTACATGTGACGCTAAAGGTTTGGGGTGCCTGAGGCAGCAACTGAAACGGCGCCCTCTGGCTTCCACAGTAGAGGCCGCCCTACAGACAGAGATCTCATATTTTAGCTCTACCAGATAACTTCTTCCCATCCACTCATCTGCTTGTTCGGCGACTGTTCAGAAAACAAAAAAAACTATTACAGCTCCAACCAGACACGGTCACAGTTTTCCTTTAAACCCTCCGTGCGCATCTGTGCCGGAAATCAAGAGACTCTGGTCATTCATTTTCTAATCCTCTCCAATTTCGGTCCAGCCAGACTGTAAAGGTAAAAGTGACTAATAAGCTAAATGATCCCGTCACACAACAATGTTGGTCAGGGGGTAGTTGTCTTGTGTGAAATTGTGTAACGGGTGGTAATAGGGTAATGTAGTGAGGTTAAGAGGGTGGTTGAGGAATATTATAAGCTTGTCTGAAGAGGTGGGTTTTCAGAGAACGCTTGAAAGTTTGTAGACCAGAGGAGAGTCTTATTGTGCGAGGGAGAGAATTCCATAGAGTGGGTGCAGCCCAAAAAAAGTCCTGCAACCGGGAATGGGAGGTAATGAGGGTGGATGAGAGACGCAGATCTTGTGCAGAACGGAGTTGCTGAGTTGGGAGATATTTTGAGACAAGAGAGGAGATGTATGTTGGTGCAACTTTGTTGATGACCTTGTAGGTTAGTAAAAGTATTTTATATTGAACTTGGTAGAAAACAGGCAACCAGTGTAGAGATTCACAGAGTGATTTAGCAGAGGAATAGCGATTTGCAAGGAAAATCAAGCTTGCCGCTGCATGCAAAATAGATTGTAGGGGTTTGAGTATGTTTTGGGGAAGACCAGTAAGGAGGGAATTGCAATAGTCAATGCGGGAGATGATTAGTGCATGAATTAAGGTTTTTGCAGTGTCTTGTGTGAGATATGTGCGAATTCTGGAAATGTTTTTTAGATGTATGTAACATGATTTAGATATAGAGTCAATGTGGGGAACAAAGGATAGGTGTGAGTCAAAGATTACACCTAGGCAGTGAGCTTGCGGGGTGGGATTTATGGTCATGTTATCAACAGAGATAGAAATGTCAGGTATGCTCTTGTTGGTGGGTGGGAATATTATTAACTCTGTTTTAGAAAGATCAAGTTTGAGTTGGCGAGAGGACATCCAAGATGAAATTGCAGAAAGACAGTCAGTTACACGGGACAACACAGATGTCCACAGATCAGGAGAGGATAGATACATTTAAATATATAGCACTGCCAAAAAATTCAGTGTTCCTGCTTTATTACTAGAATATTTTTAAATCTGCCGTACTCACAATTAACCGTATTAACTAAAGAAGAAAAAAATCTTTCATAGGCAGAAATATTTGGTGATGAGAAGTCACCGCAGTGCCACGTAACACGTAGAATTTGCTGTTTCTGTTTCTGTCACACAAGAGCAGTTTGTTTCTCCCTCGCTCATGATGAAAGTTGTTCTGGACATTATCCAGCTGCTGGATCTGCAGACGTTAGGTCCACGCGGCTTCTCTCTTCGCTATTTCTGCTGTCACTCGTGCTGTGTTTTAAAAAAAAGAGTTGAGGAAGTTGAACAGAGTTCTGACCATATTCAAATCCAAGTGGATCTCAAGATACGTTTTGAATTTTGATTCTGGGTGGTAGTGCGCTCTACCTAAATGTTATTTGCCATATGTAGACAGACAGACTGCAGCATGCATGTAAAATAAAAGGTCACATTAGAAAGCATAGTAAATGTTGTAATATATAATATAATAGTATAATTATTTATAGAATGTATTGTAGCAGCTGTTGAGCTCAATAAATCCAATATTCCAATTGCAACATTCCCTACATACGTCTCCTGGTTATAGCTCCATTCTGTTTGCATACAACAGCGTCTCACTTGCTATATTTCAGGTGTAATAATACAGATAATGGGTGGAGCTTGTTTGTGTATTACATATGCACTAATGAGATATGGTTCTTCTTCGCAAAACCTCCCTCCAAAAAAGAAATCATGGAAAAACTCATCAGTATTTGAAGTCTTCCTTATGGATGTTATTTATAGTTTAACACTGTCACATTGTGTTTGTATCTACTCCTATATTACACAGGTCACCGTCCCCACCAGGGTTTATTTGCAATAAATGTAAATACTCGGCAGGAATTTTAATTCCCGCGTCTCAGCAGGCGGCCACTTCCTATTATGGGAAATTCGGTTAAAACTGCATTATTTATGCTGGGGTCAACAAGAAGTTAATCGCCCTTTTATTGTGGCTAAGTAAATGAATTTATGAATAAAATAGGCTATATTGTCAGTCATTTCATATGCAAAAAAAAAAATTTGTGATTTTCATCTAAGACACCTCAGTCCCTTCATTTGTCAGAAGTTTGGATAAGGTTCGGCTGAGAGACAGCGGGACTCCTCTCTTCCTGCAAAATTAGCATTCTGACATTTTGAGCTGACAGATTCTGGTTGACGTGCCTAAATCACACAAAATAAATCACCCTCTGTGCTATACATCAAAATAAATGCTATCGCTCATCATTTATTAATAATCTACTGACAGCAGAAATTAGCATCTGTGAGCGGGGCGACTGCAAACTCCCTTCAAGATATCACCTGGATTCATCCCTTGCTAGGATAGAAAGCGGCTGGTGATTAATGCTGCCGGGGTTCATTTAATTTTATATTAATGGAAATAAACTTTGTTAAAAGCAGCTACGGTTCTGTCTAAGGCTAAATAGCACATTTATCACCTCTTGGGCTGCCTGACTTGACTCTACTCTACCCAGGTGCGGAGTCTGATGGAGCAGGTGGTCTTCGCCAGAAACCCCCGCAAGGAGGTATGCAGCCTCTATTCTGCAGGTCGTGGCCCCCTGGGAGAGTGTTAGTCGAGACCTGTAGGACGAATCCGGATACACGAGGAGCAGGTCAATGGTGGTAGATGGAAGTAAGGTCATCTGTGGGGTGACTGATGGCCTCAGGGGGCAATTGAGCAGATTACTGGATAGTCTGCAGACAGGTAAGTAACCGCTGTGGACAATGGAGCAGGATGCTGGATAGTCTGCGGACAGGTAAGTAACCGCTGTGGACAATGGAGCAGGATGCTGGATAGTCTGCGGACAAGTAAGTAACCACTGTGGACAATGGAGCAGGATGCTGGATAGTCTGCGGACAGGTAAGTAACCGCTGTGGACAATGGAGCAGGATGCTGGATAGTCTGCGGACAGGTAAGTAACCGCTGTGGACAATGGAGCAGGATGCTGGATAGTCTGCGGACAGGTAAGTAACCACTGTGGACAATGGAGCAGGATGCTGGATAGTCTGCAGACAGGTAAGTAACCACTGTAGACAATGGACCAGGTACTAGGCAGCCCAATGAATGAGGGACAGAGATTATAGTAATAACCATCAGGTCTGTGCATGGGCAGACCCAAATCCAAGATGGTGACTGCGTGGCGAGGATCGCGGCTTTCACCCCCGAAGAGGACAATGACAGGAACCATGTAAGCTCTCTAGACCCCAGCTGGGGGAACAGCGGGTCCGGCTGTAACAGCACTAAGCTATTATTATTGGTCTGAATTTAATAAAAATCAAGTAATATTCAATATTACATCCAACGATATTCTCCCTCTTTTCCTTCTTTACACCCATTTCTGGTACCAGTCCCTACTTTTCTCATTCAGCGCATTAGGAGGTACAAGGTGTCGATGACAAGACAACTAGGTATCGCATCCCGCATTGTGAAAGTGTTTCAGAATGGTATATGCTTATCTGTAAATGAACGTAAAACGCACCTAAATATGTGGACCACTGTCCCTGTTTTTTTTTTTTTGGGGGGGGGGTTTATGCGACTGTGTCCCTTTCAACGAAGGCCAGTGTCAAGCACACATTTGCTCTGGGACAATTCATAACATAACTATTTCTGAGTCACATTCATCTCAGTTTCAGCAGTAAATAGACAGAGGCCAACAGCTATAATAAGAATTAATGGCAGAAGTCCACATATCCCAATTCAGGGGCACAAACCTCCAATTTTCAGCCTTAATAATAATCTTTGTTTGCTGCTCAGAAACAGCCTGATGAAAAATGATTTGATGAATACCTTCATCTTCTATCTATCTATCTATCTATCTATCTATCTATCTATCTATCTATCTATCTATCTATCTATCTCGTATTTATCTATCAATCTAGCTAATGGGTTGGGATATAATTGCAATGTCCAGGTATTTGCAGTTGATAGAGATTTAGTCAAAAAGACTCATTGCTATAATAAAAGAAGGAAATGTGCTTCCACAAACTATCAGTTTATGGGGTATGCTCACTTATGCAACTAGAGTATTTAGGGTTGTTATTTTCACTTCTTTTACTAAAAAAAATGTCTATTTGTTCTTGAATTTTGTTAGTTGCAAGGTCACATTAAAGGTGGATAAAGGTCTGACATCATTTATCTGATTTTAGTCTTTACATCACAAACAACAATTTCAGTAAGAGGGTGTACACTTTTTATATCCATGAAATACCCAGGGGCAGATCAGTGGATTGCTGGGTGCAATGGGAAAATTTGGGAGTGAAAATGGTTCCAGATAGAGTCTTCCATGTGTTGATGTATTGTATAGTGTGTGGATTAATCCTGATCTTATTGGAAGATACTATATATGTCTATATATACTGAAATGATCTTCTTTATGTACTGAATTTTACAGACATTACACCTGACTTTGTGCAGCTCTACAATTAGTATTGCATTAATACCTAATGTATTTCAGTACCACCATTTGGATTAAGCCATTCTAACTAACAGCATAATATATACAATATCTGGTGTAATACCAGCTGAATAATCAAATATCTTATTGGGATTAACAAGAAGCTTAAGCTCTGTATCTGTATATTTAAACGTCTTCCTTTGGTCCAAAATATTCCATCTAATTCATATTGTGCTCCTGCTATTGTCTCCACAGATTTTCCATCTATCCTGACATATAATTTGTTCTGTGACTTTGTGTCCGGATAGCGCGCTATCTATATACTGACCTGCTAAGTCTAATTTCTCTCGCAGATATCAGATGAAATTGAAAAACTGACTGGGGCTTGGTTCGTCCCCCGGGATAAATGTTCTATCTCTTGACGGGTTTATTTGTTACTGGAATACGTCTGGCTAAAACGTGGTCATCAAAATACTGGCGATGCAAGGAGACAAAGGGGAAATATACACACGTAATATACGTCTGCAGGGGCGCACGCAGGATTGTCGTGGGGGGGTTTCCCTCCCCCTGACCCCCCAAAAAAACAAAAAAAAAAACACACGAGAGAGAGCTGCTGCGTTTCGGCAGCGCTGTCCTATACAGCAGCCGCGGCGGTGCTGTATACAATACAACACCGCCGCGGACGCTTCTTTGACAGCGCCGCGGCTGCTGTATAGGACAGTGCCGCTATGGTGACCACTTAGTTAGCGCAGGGAGGGGGGGTTTCTGGAGACTGGTCTGTGATACCAGGGGCTGGAGAGGAACGAAATGTTCAAAACTGCTCCGTCAAATATTTGTCTCCTTCCGCATTTACCCACGAAACTTTGAATTCTTTGCCGGCGTAATCTGGCGTTAAGTATTCGTAGTCCTACCCAAATGTACAATACAGAAGAATTAATCCACCACCGTCGGTCCACCTCTATTCATAGACCATAAATCCTGTGAAATGAAAATCTACAAAACTGCACGGAATGGTGCAGAAATTTCGTAGATAGATGATTGCATCACTGATAGGGCTGCAAAAATTGATATGAGTAATTTTGCTGCAATTTTACCCGTCTCTACCAGTCCTCCATCCATTGTGTGATTTCTACCATAGGGTATGTTATGGGTGCAGCAGGTGTTTTGAGTACATTTTAGTCCATCCAGAAGTTAAGAAACTATTTGGTCATTATCCAGCTGAAGTATCTACATCTCGCTGGGTTCATATCCTGAATTTTTATTTTTTATGGCCGTCTTAAAAACACAAACTCTCTAAAGCTGGGTACACACTATACTGTTTTCGTCCAATAATCGGCTCTAACTGCCGACATACGACTGCTCATTCAAAAGTCGGGTCAGTGTGTGCAGTGACACGATGGTCGAAAGTCTGCCCAAATAGACGATTATCGCCTCATTTGGTTGGTAGTACCGTTTAATATTTTCGTTCCAATCTCGTTTCCGCTGTGTAGTGTGTATAAACTTCCGACCGATCCACGACAGTGAGTACGAAATTACAGTCATTGCTCACGACAACATGGCTGTAAAAAGTCGCTAAAGGGACGTCCGCTCTTCCCTTTATCGTTCTAAACAAGGCTAGTGTGTATGCAGTCCATGGACCGAGCGATCGGACCATCGATCACATGTAAGATCGATCGGCATAAAAAGTTGGTTGAAATTTCTGTAGTGTGTACCCAGCTTAAGTGCAGTGGATGAATTATATGGGAAAGTCACGAAGGCCTCATACATTCTCGCTAATGACTTAGAGATAAGGCCGGTTTTCTGATGAAGATGATAGAAGACTATAAGCAGTCAGTCTACACTAGTAAATAGAGATAAGTAAAACGTTCCAGTAAAGTTCACATATTGGAATTTGGAACTAAATTGTTGTTTACAAAGTTATTTTTGAAAAAGACAGTGTTAGAAAACAAAGCAAAACATTAAAATAAAAAAAAAGTGAGTAAAATAAAATATATCTGAATCCGTTGGCCCAGATTGAGAATCCACAGTTTACCAGGTACAGCTAAAAACACACACAAAAAAGACCTCATTTTTAAAACATTTACAGGAGAAATGTTAGTACTTTGAATTTAGAAACCCAACATTTTTTTTCCAGTCTGTAAAGAGAGACAATTTGCAAGAAGATGGGACAACTATTAGTCAATGACTGACCCTCTTCATGGAAATCAATATCTATACTGACTCCTGCAAGGGTAGGTAGTGTTTACTAAATTGTGGAACAGTGGTCATTACTGGGTTCTGGGGTTTGACTTCCTATTTTGTACAATGTGATGCTGCACAGACTGCTTTATCATAGTGATAACACTGAGAAAAGCTTTAGTCGTGGTATGAAACATTAGTTGGCTCAGTAGTCTAGTCATCTGGAGCGCCATTGGCTATAATAATGGAGGCTTTAGCTCATGTCCTCGTGTGGGAATCTTCTGTATACTTTGTTATGAGCCAGGTGACGACATTAAGAAATAAATTATCTTTTGATCAAAGCTTAATCCGACCCAGTAGACTAGAATTCAGACACTTAATTGTTTGCGTTAATGGAGGCCTTGGTTCACATCTCCAGTCAGTATGTTGTGATTTTGAACAGATTAATGGACTTGATGAGAAAAGTCTCTCCTCTTCACTCAAAGTATAAAGTGGGTCAGTGGTCAAATAATCAGCAACTTCGCTGGAAGTGATATTGTACCAGGGTGGGTTACAATAGAAATGACATTGAGAATTTTCTGACCATTCAACCATTAGATGGTTGTGTCGGTCTAGTAGTCAAAAGCTTCACAGGCAGCGGTGGTGGTGGTCCTGATCCCAATCCAGATGTAAGCTCACTTTTAGTACTTTGTGATGTTCAACCAGGCTGGTTTATGATCAGGAAGACATTGGCAACTCTCTTCCTAAAAGGGCCAGCTTGCTGAGTGGTCTAACAGTCAGGATCTCCATCGGTGGTTGTAGTGGAAGCCTTGGTTGAATGGCCCATGCAAGCATCATTGTAGTACCTTGTGATGTTGCACCACAATGTTTGACATTAAGAAGACATTATGCAAAGCATGAGATGAGCTAGTGGTCTAGTGGTCAAGAATTTTCCTGGCAATGATGGTGGAGTCCATTGTTTGAAATATCATATTAATTTAATTTAAGTACCTTGTGATGTTACACCCGACAGACTGAGGATATTGAGAAAATTCTATCTACTCATGAGGTGCTTCAGTGGTCTAATAGGCAAAGCTTCATGTGTAATAATGGTGGAGTCAGGAGAAGCATCTCTCTAATTTCCCAACAACTAAGATGGCTCAGTGGTTTCACAGTCAGGAGCTTCAGCAGTGAAAATACCTCTACAGGCTGTCTTTTAGGATTTTGTGATGTTGTATCAACCTTGTTTATGATATTGATGAATTTGAGAAACATTTCTCTCCTTCCTCAAAGTAAGACCCGGCCTTTGAGCCTCAAACCTCTTCAAATAGCCTCTCAGCTCTCCGTCATCTTTATCATCAACCCACCGGAACGTTGTAATATCACTGAGGCAGGCGGCACATCAAAGCGACTAATAGATTTTATTCTCCGTAAATTCAGCTTAGTCTCCATTGTGAGAAGACAGAGAGTGCACTTTAGCTGCTTCTTAGTTGTTAATTAGATGTTTTTACAATTAGTTTTTAAAGGGAATTGAAGTGTAATTAAAAAATCAGCCGGGGGATTGACTTCCACACTTTAAATGTAATTATTACATTTTAAGAATGTTCAATAATAAAATTATGATTTAAAACAAAATTATATACGGTCTTATAAGGCAGGGTGGATTTCTGGATCATTTCAGATCTGCTACCTCTGGAGACTGGATAACGCATAAATAATGGAGCAACATAACCTTCACTATTATTACAATTGTTCATTCAGCCGTTTACCGCTTACGAGGATGTGAAATGGGAATTAGCCTTTAGGAGTCTTGTTTACAGCTGTTGGCTAAATAGCGAGCGGACAGTAACTTTATTTGCATGCATTATCTGCAATTATTTTCCATTTTTCAATTATAGCTAAGTACCCCGGTACCGTGGCTGGTTTGCAGGAAAACCGTCCGCGCAAATAATGTTTTTAATGTCCCTTTTGAGGCACCTGTGTGACATAGACATGTTATTAGATATGTCATGTAGAAGGGTCTATCATGAAATATGTTTTGTTAGATGAGAATACACCCACTTCATTTCAGCTTCTTTTTATTTTTTGCGATTATTCTACAAATTAGGCCATTAAATCAGAGATGACGTTTTGGGAGAATTTCAAGCAAATCGAGGTTCACTGCGGAACAGGCTGTTGTGCAGAAATGCATATTTTAACAATTAATACTATCACTATTATAATTATTATTATTTATTTACATATGGCCAGCATACCCTGAAGCACTTCACAGTTGGTGAAGAAAACACAGTAATAAAACAGACAGAGAGGTAAGACCTCCCGGCTCATACGGTTATAATCTAAAGGGAAATAGGAGTGGTCCAGCTAGATTGCAATGGGAAAAAGTATTTAGTAGGAATGCGTAATCCAGTGAACAGCAATTTTAGTTGGGGGGCAGTAATCAGGTAGAATATTTTAAGGAGTTGAAGAAGGAATTTGATAAGCTGCCAAAAGTGGTGAACTTTCAGGGAACGCTTGAAGCTTTGGAGGTTGGGGAAAGCCTTGTTGTATGGTGGGGGGGGGGGGGGATTCCACAGAGTGGGTGTAGCCTAAAAAAAAGTCCTGTAACCGGAAATGGGAACATTTAATGAGTGTGGGTAAGAGACGCAGATCTTGTGCAGAACAGAGGTTTTGGTTTAGGAGATATTGTAATATAAGTTAGGAGATGTATGTCGGTGCAGCAGTTTTGTTGATGATCTTGTTCAGCATCCCGGAGGAAACACACGCAAACATGGGAAGAACATACAAACTCTGCACAGATAAGGCCATGGTTGGGAATCGAACTCATGACCCCATTGCTGTGAGACAGAACTGCTAACCACTGAGCCACCGTTCTGCAGAAATAAATAAAAAAATAATTAAATCTTTTTTCCGATTCTCCAAATCAGGGCTGACCTATCCGGTTAGTTATTGTGTTGAATATTGATCAAGGGGTTGACTTGTGTTTAACGAGAGAGCAGATATTTGTCTGGTGGTGTCTCAGACAGGTGGGAGACCCTTAATAACTTGCTATGTGACCCTGTAACACTCTTTAGGGGGGAAGGTGTCATTTGAAATATTGGACAACCAATGACTGATACAGCTGAGGTTGTCACATTTTTTACCAACCGGCAATCAGAACTTTCAATAAGAGGTTTAAATTACTTAATTAGATGTAAAGATACATTACTGATTAATATATACCCTCTGTATTGGAACAATGCATTCTCTTTTGTAGATTATATGGATATTATAAGATTTATAAGATAATAAAACACAGATAAGTTAATATAACCATAGTTTCAATTATCATGTTCACAAGAAATACCCCAATCTACAAAAGTGATTTTGACATTCATTGTAATATATGACTTATAACAGTGTTCCTGAACTTAAAGTGAGTTTATTACCACTCATCGATTATAACAATGTATTACTTAAGATCATAACGTTATTAACACTACTGATGTATAATATAAGTGCAGTCTAGCCGTATTTATCCTACAGTTTGTTTTCCCATATCAAGCGCTTTATGCCTAAATGATATAACGTAACAGACAGTAATTAGATTCCAGTTGACTATTTCGATCATTAATTGGAATTAAATCCTTTTTCTTGTCAGAGCTTATGCGATATTCCTGTTAGGTCAGGTCGGATAAAGTTAATTGAGATTATTTTAGAATTAATTGTAATGAAGTTTGACCTTGAATCGTATTAATTACTGACCTTACCATATACAGAGGCACATTCATAACTAGAAATATTTAGTTATTTTTACATATTTATATAAAATAAACCTAAACCCAATAAAATAGTCAGCATTGTAAATCAGTGAATATTTCCAGCTATCTAGCAACTCTGACATTTGCCGGAAAGATCAGTGGCCTGATAGTATTATCCTGAGAGTATTAATGGGTCAATCTGGGCTCCAAAACATTTGTCAAAAGGTCAGCTTAGACACGGTCACCCTCTGCTGACCTCATTAGGGGTGATCGTCACAGGCATAATAACTTTGTGTATTGTATACTGAGGCAGCTGTCTAAGGTAACATATTTTTGGGGACAGCAAAATATAGACTTAATGAATTCAAGGAATGCAATTTCCTTGCATAACCCCAGCTCATAGGCAAACCGTGGGAGGGTTTTCTAGTGCCTGGAAACCCCCATCCAAGCCTGAGGCACTGTATAATTGAGGTGGCTGGACCCTGCTCCCGCTTCACACGGCTCTGCTTGAAAAGGGCCGCAGGTGACTGCTACCGTGTTTTCTCTGTGTGTCTGCCGGCCGAGACGGGACTCGTGTATACGGATGCTTCGGTGATTGTCTAGCAGGCTTACCTACTCCATCCGGATATTGCTGACTCTTTGTTAACATCTCTCCGTGCACGGACTACCCGCTGGGAAAGCTCACACTTAATATGCTGATTATTTTATACTCCGAGGTAGGAACATCTATGTTTTTATTTAATAAATGTTTTTAGCTACTACCTAAAAAGTATACCTCTCTTTTTCTTACATCTATCGAGAGGTTTTGGAGAAGAAGTGAGGAGCGGAGGTCTATATTTTGAAGTGCCAATTTTAAAGAATCTACGGTGTAAGTAGATTGAATTGTGGGGCATCCCACACTATATATCTACCAGGACTATTCCTATATATGGTGTAACATTGATTATAGAACCAGTTCTTCTAGTCCTAAATATCGGGATTGGAGATTTTAAAAGTTATTATACAAAAGTGATATTTAACATTTTTTACTGTTGTAACATACAGTATTACACTATTGTATATTCTTTCTCTTTCGCATGGTATGTTCATCATCAGACAATTCCCTATGATCGCTTGAAAGAATTTGAACACTATACCATCAACCAATATAAGTATTCTTTTCCGTTTTATATATTCATTAGATTTACTCTACCTATTTTGTATGGGAAACCTCAGCGCAAAAAAGTAATTTACCAATAATATTTTTTCTATATGTGATTTATACTTTGGTGTAAAGTTTTAATTTTCTGATTTGCAGCAGTGGTATATGTAGCGCTGTAAGGGTATTATATACTTTATTAATTATATAAAATGTTATAGTGCACGCTTATTCCATACAAATGTTTATATTAAGTTGTGTAAGAGATGAAGATTTTGCCGTGCCAGATACTGGTAGACCTATCCCTCATTTCTGCTGTAAAGTAGGGACTGTACTTCGGACTTTTCCAGGGTTAGAGCAGAAAGGTGTCCGGCAGAGAATGGACATAATTTTACTCACTTCTTTACCATTTTCATGTTTGCTGTTTGGTCATCAGTGATAACCGCTTCATAGGATTATTCCCGTAGTATTCCTTAAAGGTGAGCTTGTGCATACAGCCAGGGCCGGACTGGCCATCTGGCACTTCTGGCAAATGCCAGAAGGGCCGATGGCCAGAAGGGCCGGTCCGCATGTCCGCCGAGCAGCAGCACCCTGCGCGCTGCTCGGCGGACGGAGAGTCAGTGACTGGCGACTATGTGAGTAATCACATGGGACGGCACCACGCCACAGGCGCCGTCCCATGTGATTACTGCATAGTCGGCAGTCATTGATTCTCCGTTGGCTGACCAGCGCGCAGGGTGCTGCTGCTGCTGGATGTAAAAAGGTAAGTGTCTGTGTGTGTAAGTAAGTAATAGTGTGGCAAACAGTGGGGCTGGCAAACTGGGGCAAACAAACAGTGGAGGAAAAACAGTGGGGCTAACAAACAAACAAACAGTGGGGCTAACAAACAAACAGTGGGGCTAACAAACAAACAAACAGTGGGGCTAACAAACAAACAGTGGTGCTAACAAATAAACAGTGGGGCTAACAAACAGTGGAGGAAAAACAGTGGGGCTAACAACCAGACAGTGGGGCTAACAACCAGACAGTGGGGCTAACAACCAGTGGGGCTAACAGTGTGGCTGTGGGGCTAATTTTGTGCATGTGTGGCCCCATGTTGCTATAGTGTACGTGCGTGTTTGGCCATGTTCATATAGTGTGCGCGAGCGCAGTATTTTAAATATAGCATGTGTGTGCGTGCGCGCAGTATTTTAATATAATATGTGAGAGAAGGGAGGATCTTAATATAGTGTGGGAGGTAGGCTATTTAATGGTGGAGTGTAGGTGGGGGCTAATTATTTAAGGTGAGGTGAAAGAACCTTTAATTTAATGCTGGGGTGGTTTAGGGCTATCAATTGAATATGGGGCTGATTTTGGGGAGAAGGGCTATTTATTGAATGTGAATATAAATTATTTATTGTCGGGATTGGTTGTGGAAAATGGCTATATTTATTACATTTTAATGCTATTTAATGTATTGCTGGGACTGTTTGGAGGGAGGGAAATATGTCTTGAGTAAATGGGTATACTGTTAATTTTATGTTGGGGCTGGTTGGAGGGAAATTGGTCTACTTAATTAATGTGAATATTATTATTGTGGGGACTGGAGGGAGGCCTAATTATAAAACGTGAGTGCTATTGTTTTAACATTGGGGCTGGTTGGAGTTTTCTAAATCTCATGTACCCATTTTTTTTTTCAAAATAGGGCATCCAATATTCCAGGTTCGAGACAAGAATGAACTGAGCTAAAGAAACCATCTGCTACAAGTGGTGAAAGTGACCAAGACAGGTAGGAGAGAGCAGGACAGTCTGCCAACTGTCCTGAATCTGGTAGGGCAGTCCTGAATTTGGATGACTGTCTCCCTTAGTCAGGATTTGGTCCGACTGCAAGGACAGTTGGGAGGTATGTCCCGCTTCACAACGTACTGCTTGTGAAGGCAACGCTGTGTGCTTCTAACAGTAGGGCCTGTGTATTTGTCTAAAATGCTAAATGTAATGTATTATTATAATGTATGTATCAATGCCCCATGTTGGCCACACCCACAACACAATGAGGTCACGCCGTGTTCAGCGCCACCGCTACGCGGCGGCACATATTTTCATTCCTGCTGGAACTGAGGTGGGCCTGTGTACCTTACCTCCAAACAACACTAACCCTTCCTCAAATTGAAAACGTTCCCCAAGACCTACACAGAGAACTTTTATTCTTCTTAGCATCTTATCTCTGGATAAATCAATCTTTCCGGAAATAAAACTGATATATAAAAGTAAATCATTCCAATCATATTTCATTTCCATTGTCTTTTGTGGCACAGGCCAAAATCAGAGCTGTTTATAGATTCTGCGGTTATGTTTAGTGTATATCTCACTATGTTCTTGTGTATTTTAATTTTGTGGGGAAAACCATTAAATTTCACGGTTTGAAATGAATACCACAAGGACTAGTAGTGACCCTGGTTATACTCAATGTATTATTCTGCTGGAGCCCAATGTCGTGGTAAACAAACAGAATTTAACCAAAAATTATTAATTAATTCTTACTTTAAATCAATTCTAAGCAAAACATGGTTATATAATTTATAGAATATGGAGATAATTTACCTCTATACTCAGGGCGTTTTATTGCCACTTTTATGAATCCCCCCCAGTAGAAAAGACAATTACCCTCATTTATCGGTGGCTGTATTTGACATTCTAATGGTGATAGGAAACATGGACTTTGTTATATCTTTGGGAAGAGGAAATTGCAGTTAAAACAATTACTTTAAGGGGTTTTTTTGACCAGTGGTAACTTAAAGCATGTCTGGGGTCATTTATATAAACAAGTAATACATTGCAAATATAAAGCTCTATAACATAAAACGTTTGAAAAGGCTCTGAATGGGGAGGGGCTTTGCAACTTTCTGTTCCAATGTTTCCATTCGCTAAGTTGTAGTTCCTCCAGGTAACTAGTCAAACTATACTCCTAAGCATGCGCTGACTCTGAGCTAGTGGGCGGGGCTACAGAAGCAATATATTGCTGTTGGGAGGAGGTGAGGGGAGAACATGAGGAGATTTTGTCTATTGCCTGGTAAATAAGAAGGAAGGTTAAGAGAGATTCTATGTATGTTCTTTCATATGTATATCGCATTCTATGCCTTTAGCATCCCTTTAAAATAAGGAATAATTACATTTTTAATAATTAGGAGGAACTGAAATGGGAAGCATAATCATGACCTTCTAGGATTTTGCTTCTGTTTAAATTCCTTCAACCTTTAAAGTTCATCTGTCTGTTTGAATCATCAGTTTTCTGATTTAATTGTACATAAAAATACAACTTTCCCACACTAGCCATTAGTTTCAGAAAATTGTACTTTTTACCCTGTTGGTCACCTCAATGCTTTTAGGTGACATCCTCTTTTATCTGTGCCTTTATGAAAACCATTCAGGAGGCAAAGACAACACACATTCTAATAGTGTAATAGCTTTGGGGAGAGGAAAATATTAGAAAAAGTTTCTTTAGAAAGTGCACAGTGACACATATCAATCACTGTGCTCTTCCTCCTGCAGTAACTGTATAAGAAGTGTACCGATGACTAACGAGGGCAGTAGAGGAGATATTAAACCCTCTTCAGACTTCTCTCCCTCATGTACAAAGGCCCTCTCCAACTCCACTGCGCCCTACATCTCCAACCTCATCTCCATACATACTCCCTCCTGCCCTGTCCGGTTGACCATTGATCACCACCTTTCCTCAAAAGCCTAGAAGTCCTTCACTTAACCATTTCACCATGTAGTATACCTCATCCTCTTTCATCCTCCATCTCTCCCACTCTTGCTTCTTGCCCTCAGATCCCCTTACATTGACTCAACCCCATGTGTCAACCATTTGTCTTCCCCTTTCCCATTAAATTGTAAGCTCTGGTGAGCAGGGCCCTCTTCCCCCCTGTTCTCCTTACCTAGAACTTTTGCTCACCAGCTACACTGCGCACCTCCTCCTTGGGCTCTCTGCCCATTGGCTCCACTCCTCCATTGTCATCGCACCTCTTTCAGGGGCTCTAAACCTGTTAGTTGCGCCCACGCTTATGGGCACAGGTTTCAGTCTGCGCAAAATAAATACCCCTTGTACCCCAGTAGCTGTGTTGAGAGTTGCAGTGTTATTTGTTTACTGTATTGTACTGTTCTACCATGTACGGTCTTGTTGTTTGCCCTCTGTACGGATCTGCAGAGAGAGGATATTAAGTCTTTTTCCCTTGCAGAGGCGGGCTGGGCCGGGGGGCAGGGGGGCATCGGCCGCCCCCTGATGCAATTTCTTCAGATTTTTTTCTGCTGTCATCAGATGTGGCCGCGTCAGCGCACAGGCGGCCGCATCACATGACAGGGGATGCGGCCACGTCATCATTGACGCGGCCGCATCCCCTGTAATGAGATGCGGCCACCTGTGTGCCCCCCTGCCTGCAGCATCCCAGCCCGCGCCTGTTCCCTTGTATATCGATTACTTCCATTGTCTGTCACTGATGCCCTTTTCACAGAATGAATGCAGGAGGAAGCAGACAGTGATTGATCTCTGTGTTCTTCTGCGGTTCCTCCTCTAATATTAGTATGAGGTATGCTGGAAGGGAGGAGAGGAAAGCTGGAAGTGCAAAGCGAACAACATCCCTACCCCCCCCCCCCCCCCCCCGATAGTTGTCTACCAACTGTACCCCTTTTTTTTCTACCACTTCATCTCATGGTTTGAACGGCCTTGTTATTAACAGATCAAGATCCTGATTTTAAGATCCTATTTAAAGCACATTTGACTTGTATCTGTAATCTGAAACCAGTTATCCTTTAGCAATAGACATTAGTTTGTGCATCAGGCTCTCAGCGGACCAAGGTAGCTACTTGATGCTCCCGGTATTAACACTGCAACGCCAGGTGGGGGAGCTAGCAAGTCATTTTCTGACCCCAGAGCTGCTCTAGTTTACAAAACTTTCTTGTGTCAGTTTAATATCCTATAACTATTTATTTAGTAACAACAAACTTGAGCATTCCTCGCCATGCTCGCAACTAAATCAGCTTTAGACAGATTTCTATTCATTCTTCTTATTGTGATTGTTTAAATCAGTTTATAGTTGAGATAAAGCAGTAAGCGGAATGTCTGGATATTGTGAAGAATTATATATAATTTATACCCATATGGGTATATAATATATGCAGGCGCTAGGACAAGGAGCCACTAATCTAAGCCTCCAGAAGATTTGGACGGCGGAAGGACATAGCCTATTCTTCTCCTTTCTAACTGTTCCCCCAGATTAGCATATCAAATTGGATTTCATTTCTTATTTAAATGAGCTAAACTCTTTAATACGCCCGTGTGCAGAGACGACTATCTGAGAGATTTCCTGAGACAGCTCTGTGTCTGGCAGGGAAGGAACTGTCAGTTCTTTGCAATCTCTTATATCTTCAGGGTTCTCAACTCAACTTTACTCATCAATTCTGCTTAAAAATTTAATTTAGCCCTGACCTATTTTTACATATGCCAAATAAGAAACAGATACGTAATCCCTTTACATCCCAATCTTATTTTTCTGTCTGTATTGCAAAAGTCAGTCATCCGTTCTTCAATTTTTTAAGCTTCTCTGAGAGCATTGTACTTCCACGGACTTGGAAAATGGCTTTTGGTATAGTTAGACTCCTACATGTTTTTAAACTGAAATCTATAATGTTTTCTTTCATTCATAAGAGCCACCTTTACAATCTTTTGGGTGCTTCTAAGGAAGCCCTACCGACCGTCATTACCTGCGATCATCTGTGAAAGCAAACTTGCCTCTTTCACGCCCCTCAACCTCCCGAAACATATGGAAGATATATGTTGCTATCCAGCCACTGAAAAGGTTTTGTTGACAAAAACACAAACTATCAACACAAAAAAGCACATTAACACTATACAAGGTACCTATGGACCTCCCTTTAGTATATATTGAAGGACAATCCAGTTTATCTAAGGCTCCCAACTCGGCAACTCCGTTCTGCACAAGATTTGCGTCTCTTATCCACCCTCATTACATCCTCCCATTCCCGGTTACAGGACTTTTTTCGGGCTGCACCCACTCTATGTAATTCTCTCCCTCGCCACAATAAGACTTTCCTCTGGTCTACAAACTTTCAAGCGTTTTCTGGAAACCCACCTCTTCAGACAAGCTTATAATATTCCTCAACCACCCTCTTAACCTCACTACATTACCTCATTACCATCCGTTACACAATTTCACCCAAGACAACCACCCCCTGACCAACATTGTTGTGTGACAGGATCATTTAGCTTATGAGTCACTTTTACCTTTGCAGTCTGGCTGGACCGAAATGCAAAATGTAGACTTAACCTCATGTGTCAAACTCCCATTGTCTCATAGATTGTAAGCTTGCGAGCAGGACCTTCTCACCTCTTTGTCTGTTTTACCCAGTTTATTTATTAGTTTACTGTGTTTTTTCCCAATTGTAAAGCGCTATGGAATATGTTGGCGCTATATAAATAAATGATGATGGGTACCCCTACAGAATATTTCTCCTCATGCAATATCATTAACAATTTTTACTAACGACAAAGTCCCTATCAGCCGATTCATGTGTACACACTATACACATTTTACACAATTTACCTTCAGATTTGTGCTCTTCATCTGTCATAACCATCGGCTGAAAAGATTGTGACTCTGTAAACTCTATGGAGATCCTGATCCTGATGCATGCACACTGCAGAAGTGGAACAAAATCGTTCCATCGTTGAACAAGATTTTTTGTCTGTTTATCAAATCAAATCAAACCATATAATGTGTTTTGGAACAATAATCATTCATCGTTGAAGCGTACACCCTAATGCAATATCGGGCCGAACGGTCGTGTATCGTGTGATTGGCACAATCATTTCTGAAAAACCTATAGTGTGTACCCAGCTTTAGTCTCCCCCAATGAAGGAAAGGATCTGTCCATACCTCTCCCACAGAGCTGAATAGAAGCAATTCTGTAGAGCTCTATGGGAAAAGCTGTTTGATACAACTAAAATCATTAACTCCATATTGCAGATTATTTACAATTATAATAATGTTTTCTAGATAAAATATGTGCAATAGACTCTGTACACCCCTGTCTAACACTGTCTACGGTAGTAATAAGTATGCAAGCTGCAATCTCTTTCCCCGGCCCAGTGATTAACGAGGTAATGGAGGTAACGACCGCGATGCAATATTTGGCTATTTTAGAATCAGTGATTTTTATCTGTATTCTGACTACAATTCTCATTAAAGGACGGAGGTTTCATATTCTCCTCGTCCCAGTTATTTCCTCTGCATGGTAGAAGACATTCACACCCAATTAATTTCTGCTGAACGGAGTCTATTTCGGTAGATGAAGCATATGGAGACTAAGATTTGGAGGTCGTTCGGAGTCCTTCAGGTGTTTTGCTGCTGAAAACATTGGTCTTAGAAGACAGTTCCCCCTACTTCAGCGCACAAATTTACTGAATACACGAGACAGGAAGGTGTTTTCTTGTGTACTATAGTTTAATCCAACTGTTGTTACAATGTGTGTACTCGGGGAATGAGCTGATTAGATTTTTATTTTAATTAACATAACTATTAAAGCAAACAAAGGACACAGGTAAATTTTGGACATGTAGATTTGTCTATAGCTGGATAGAGAGATATTTTTTTGTTGATTTATGAGCGTTACATTGTAAGCAACTCTTAGGGAAATAGATTGAGGATGTCAAGAAGCCAATAAATCAATATCCGATTGGCCACACATGTAGGGTTCCTAAATTGAATGAGATCTAGGGGTAAATTTATCACATCAGCTAAAAAGGAAAAGTGGAGTTGTTGGCCACAGCAACCAATCAGATTCTAGCTATCATTTTGTAGAATGTACTAGGTTAGTTAGCTAGAATCTGATTGGTTGCTTTGGGCAACACCTGCGCTTTACCGTTTTAGAAGGTTTGAAAAATCTAATTGCCAGTTGTGATATTGTAGCGTTTGTGGCCAGATTTGCAAAACCAGCTAAGTAATGATTTTGATGGGTAAAAAATAGATGGAATAATCATTTACATGGCTTCCTTTTTGTTAGTAATAGATCACAGCTCTTTAAAATAAGACTCCCAGTATTTTATACTTATAACCACTTGTCCCATTCATATATATATCATGTAGTTACTTATTCCCCAATTTCATTTCTAATAATCTTTTTTTAATTCACTATATTCCACAGTATTTTCTATAGGAACAGATTATAGCTTGATATCACTTCTAGCAGATTGCCTCAAAATATTTGCTACTTATAATTATAGTTCTCACCCTTTAGAAGTTTATCCTACTTTATTTTCACACTTAATTCATCATTCCTTTCATTTTCCCCGGAAAAGGAACAGTTATTCACTCAATTTACTCAAAATTTAATGCACATTGCTTCGTTCTTATTTCATTCTGCGTATTTAACTTAAACATTGCATGTAGGACATTTGCAGCTTTGTTTTGCATTTTATACACAAACAGACATTTCCGTCCGCGTGCATCTTGTACTTGCGACTCCTTACGCTTAGGCGTAATGTGGTAGGGAAGCAGGGACAAACACAGGATTTGCAGAGGGGGGTTTCCACACCACGCCGCCAGTGGGCATGACCAGTATGCATGGGGCGTGGCTATAATTTTACACAGTGCTTGGCTGCTCTCAAACTCTTCCTATCCCCATAATATACACGGGCAATGCTGTGTGCTCTACTGTTAGGTGCACACAGCTTTCCCTTTTCAAGCAGAGCCGTGTGAAGCAGGTCCAGCCACCTCATTTATACAGTGCCCCAGGCTTGGAGGGGGGTTTCCAGGCACTAGGAAACGAGTAGAAGTAGTAGGACTGTGTGACGTAGGCCTGTTAGGAGGAGCACAGGATTAGGAAACTTAGCTGGGGAAGCAGGTCTGAGGGTGCGGACAACTAGGACAGGAGATGCAATATTAGAAGGAGAACACAAAGGAAGTGGGCCCTTGTCGTAAGAGCTTACATACTAAATTGAAGGGGGAGTGGAGGTGATAGCAGAGACAAAGGAGTCCGGAAAAGGACTGATAGGCTTGAATAAAGAAACACATTGTAAGGGCAGGCTTGAAGCTCTCTTCAGGACATTTACTGCATACATAACAGACAGGGCACAGTTAATTTCTTAATCCATGCGATAGATAGCTCAGGTGATATGGAGACGCTCCGTCAGCACTGTGTGCTAAAATTTTACTTTCCTATCAGGCTCTCAGAGTATAATTTGGAATTGTAGATCAGCCGAAGAGCATTAAAGTCTTTATTCCTAAACTCCGAGCACAATTCATACATTACTACATAGCTTAGCGTCTCTCTAATGGCCTCGGCAGATTATTTGCTCTGCCATCATTTCCCCGGACGCATAAACTTCTCTTACCCAAATGTCACAAATAGAGTTGAAATCGCTGAGGAAGGACAGTGCTCTGCATTACATTTTGTAGGAGGAATTAAAGGGAAAATAGCGATCCTAATGTGATGGGGATCTGGCTAATAAAATACAGCAACACGAGGCAGCTGGAAATCCCAGTCTTTCTCTAGCCAAAATCTATTGCCACAAGCCTGAGATATCGACGACCTTTCCATGACGCATCGCCTGTGCTGATTGTTTACAATGTATCACTACAGTGTGACCGAGAGAGCTTTGTACATATGAACAGGTTGTCTGCAAATGACAGCCATGTACAAATCACAATGTCCTGATGAATATGCCCCACTCTATGCAGTAAATAACATTATTTAAAGTGTGTTCAGGGCAAATGCTTATTTAATGCAATCGGGGTTTCGAAAGCAAACTATTTCTTTTTTGCTTACATGTACACGGCACTAATGGGCATTGGGACGTGTGCGTTGTAATTACCTGAGTGTTCTCCCTAATAGGGCACTTGTAGTGGAATGTGTCTATAAATATTATATAAGGTCTAAAATAATAATGGCTGTGAGTGCAATATATATATATATATATATATATATATATATATATATATATATATATATATACACATACATACAGACAGTTAAGCCTGTACACTCATCCGTTTCAAGATGATAATTGCATGCTTGACGTTGCAGACTTTGAGATGCCTACACCTGTGTTCAAGCAGGATGGTTAATTTCCCTAATCTGGCCGGTTACTATGCTAATCAAAGTTTTATTTAATCAGAATTTCAACATGATTCATACCCTAGAGAAAGCCGTATAATTGGCTGATGATCAGGGCCAGGTGAAGATAGCAAATGATGATGATGATGATTGATGATGATGATGAAGGTCTGCGATACTAATGAACTGCATGTAATTGGCTGCTTATGATCGCACCGCTGTACCGGACACAATAAGCCACCGGTTCTGAGTTGCTCGGACCTTAAGATACATATAGCTCTACGTAAATACTCATTTGTTTAATGTAAATTGCGCACATTTTGCCCCCATCTCTGCATCAGCCCCCAATGCGTAGACATACACAATAAGATATGTATTCATTATTTCTGTGTTTCTCTTTTCCTTTCTCTTGTTTTTGTTTAAGAAAATACATTGAAACAATATTTAGCTACATAGAAAGTGAGGTTGATATTAAAACCTTTAGTCATTTGGTCAATTTGCTCATATGTTTTCCCTACTTAATAACATTGGATGTAATATTTGATTGAATGTGACATTTTGTGTACAGTATGTTCCAGTATATTTATATTATGCCGAGTTACTTCTGCATGAACCGAGCACAGTGTTGTATCTTGTAATTCTCCTTATATAACCCCTCTGACTGGCAATTCACTAAGAGACATGTTTTCCATATACAGAGCTGTCGTGACTTTCTCCCGTGCAGTCCTGATTTTTGATGAACTTTTTACATTGAAAATTGATTTTATTAAGATTCAGCCTCATCCAGCACCTGGGATAGCAGAACAGGTAAGAACTATATAAAAAAAAAAAATTTAAGGCACCATCTAAAAAAACTAATTTTGGCCTGGCTGCTGTCTGGTCAGACTGTAGTGATGATTAAAGCATATTTCACAGAAAAACTAGGAACCTTAACGCTGGATGCAAGCTTAAATGTTTTGATGAAAATATGAACCAATACCTTACATTTCTATTGTACTAGATATGCACAGATTTGTACTGGTAAGAACAAGTGCTTATTTTCTAGACCTGGCTCACAATAAATGCAAAGGCCTGTTTTGTGAATTAAGCTTTAAACAGTGTATCACAGTGTTATGCCAGTTTTCAGAATTTGGAGTCCTATGCATATCTATGTATATATATTCCAAGTGAAAGACATCCTGGCCAGTCCTGTCAGTACTTACTAATACATAATAAAAATATATATATATATATATATATATATATATATATATATATATATATATATATATATATATATTTTAACATATATAACAGTTGCACAAATCTGTTTATGGCCCACTGGGAGAATTCCTATATATGGAACAACAACCGTTTCCTTGATAAGATCTTGGGGTGACATTGGTGTACTTAGAAGACATGATATGTAAATGGACTGGTGCCAAGAAGGAACTACATTAACACAAACAATCTGAATCTCCAATTTACAGCCAATACTGGCCCCATCAGAGTAGAGTTTCTAGACCTGGAGATCTACGTTACAAACAAGATAGAGACAAAAACCTTTCTGAAAAAGTTGATTACAATTCGCACATACCTTCATGCAGTAACCATCTCAAAAAATGGCTGGACAATATTCCTACAGGGCAGTTTACCAGACTTAGAAGGAACTGCTCTAGTCTTGACCAATACAATATATAAATATATACAAGCAGATATACCGAGAAAAGGGTTTCTTGAAAGGGAATATGAGAAACTTTTCTCATCGCAAAAAAAGAAACATCTAAAACAGGACAAGGAACCCTCTCGTTGATTACAAGACGTAGCCACAACTCAAAAGAATTTGAAAACATTATTAGGAAACATTGGGGTATTCTACTGGATGAGGAAAAATTGGAGGATTCTTACCAGAAAAACCCAGATTTATTTACAAGCAAGCAGACAACCTCAAAAAATAGACTAGTTAAATATATGGTACCATTGAAAAATGGGGGACTGAAAAATCCTGGTTAGATGAAAACTACAACGGGTTCTACTATTGTAATAGGAGTCATACTTGCAGGATCAGGAAACAAAACAAAAGCAGTTGTGCACTTCAAATCTAATGTTACCGGAGAAGAATACACCATAAAAGAAAGATTATCATGCGACACCACAGGGATAGTATACCTACTTGAATGCCCCTGTGGAAAACAACACATAAAACGCACCATTAGGAAGCTACACACAAGGATCTCTGAGCATTAAAAGAGAGTTTGAAGGACATAGTGTCTCCGAACGTTACTCAAGATACCACGAACATGATCCTTCCTCTAAGATACATTGAGATAATCAAATTACCTAAACCTTGGAGAGGAGGCAACTACGTTAGATAGATCTTCTGTGAAGAAACACAATGGATTTTTAATTTATAATCCCTCTCCCCTACAGGCCTAAATATCAATTTTAATCTGGACACTTTTCTCACATCTCCTTTCCTTATTTTTCCTTTACTCTCCAGAACCGTTCTACCCACCTGCTTGTTGTAACCATTAAACATTCTGACCTGCTGCTATCGACAACACATTAGTCCTCACTTACACCGTCTCCTAGTGCTGCCCTTGTGTTTAAGGAACGGATCTCTATTATATTTATTAGGTGATCAGTTTGTTAGTTCACATATTCACACTCAGTATGGATCCTTTATATCTGGACCACTATATCCACTTACGTTCACCTGCCCACCTGTATTACCTGCTAATTAATTAACTATACAGGTTACTGTTACTTTATACTGCACTACAGCCTGCAACAAAGGACTCACAATTGCTATTTTCTTGAACTATGGACTAGGGTTAGGTCTTCATATTGAACCTAATTAGCCTTCAAGTGACATCAAACTTGCTGTTTCCGGCATACCCATCCAATCTACGCTACACCTGACCGTAAAGGTACTCGATCAATTGAATTTGCTCCCCACAATAGCCTGGATTATATATAGTGGCAATATGGATTATTCAACCGTATAACAGCCCTGAAGAAGCCAGCATTTGAATGGTGAAACGCGTTAGTTTGCATTGATTCTACATTGAGTTTATCGCACTAATCCTTTACTCACTCGCGGACCTTGGTCTTCCACTTTGCTTTCCCCCGCTAACCGGAGTGGCTGCTCTCACCACTGGGGCTCATGCAGCTAGCCCCTACACCCTGACTGACAAAACCCTGCCGGTGTATGGGATCATCATTGCCGAGACGTAACATCATTGCCCACATCCAGGAGTGGAAGCAGTCATCACTGCAACTCCAGGTGTAACTGCTGGATCTACATCGGCACCTACTACAGGTCTATTGCTAACAGGCACTTCAGTCACCCCAGCACGGCGGTAATAATCTTGACAGCTGCCTATTGAAGGGAATGGACGGACACAACATTAACACAAATAGAAAAGCAACTGAAAAAGATCTGCCAAACAGCGCCTGGCATCAACATCCCACCAGATGGTCTTTACATTCGATTGAGGAATTATTTTGGGGAACAAGGAAACGTTGCCTCTCGGGTTGAGAGGTATTTAATGTTCCTGTGGGATAAGAACTTGAGACTTGCGTAACATTCTGCAGAACGTCAGTCATTTTCTAATTCATCACGTCCTGCACTGAACATCTTTTGACTACAGCGTTATTGAACCATCTCTAATTAGACCATGTTGAACTTTTCTGTGTCCGTTGTAGACTTCCTTGGATTATTCTCAATAACATTTATACCTATTAGGTTTTATAGGAATATACTTCTTACACTTACTTTCGATTCATTGATGTTCTATCGTTGTTTATTTTTACCTTTTGTGTGGTTAATAAATTGTTTATTGCATTATAGTTCTGTCCAGAGCAGACTTATTGCTGATTTATGTATAATTCTACAATAAATGTCTTTATTTACATAATCTCTGTTGTAAACTACACTACAGAGTAGTTGGAATCCCCCTACCCCCTTTTTTTCTACAATGGCCGCATGTTAGACATCCACATTTTGGAAGCACAGATTACCCACCCTACTATCTAGTGTACAGTACTGACTGGGAAGCTCCATGCTGATTGTGGAAGCAATACTTGTACCAAAGGAATTTGATCACTTCAAAAACCAATAGATATTAAGAAAACTAGAATGTAATGGTTAGGTGAGCTTTGGGACAATAAGAAAGATTTGGCACCATCTACAGAGACTTT